>NC_061813.1:39187441-39487441 GCF_021462225.1 Girardinichthys multiradiatus
CTGCTGCCCCCGCGACCCGGTCCCGGACAAAACGGAAGACGAAGAGTACAAGTACGGGTTCTGATGCAGCAGAACACTGTGAATTCCAAACTCTATCCCAGTACACATGCACTATTCAAAACGGGGAAATATCAAATGCAACACACATATCTCAACAACATGAATTGGAAGTTTCAGAAAGCCTCCTTCATGCCCTCATACCTAAGCAAGCGTAACACGCTTTATTAAATACGCCAGCATACTTAGCAAGACAGACATTTCCACTTGGATGGGTTCATAACTGCCCTTAATGCTCATACCTGTAGGTTTTTACCCACCGCAATGGTAAATCTTATGTAGAGTTGTGGAGACATTATGCAATGATAACTGGAAAAACAACAGTCAGGAAAGTGTTCACACTGTTTTTAGCATTATTATCGTAATAGAATGTTTTCCTGATATTGTTCAGCCCTATTTAGCACTTTTATCTGTTACATACATGTGCCATGTTACAAGCTAATGGAGATTCAAATTCATGCCCACAGCTCTGCCTCTTGAAGCTGACATACTGATTTGTATCCTCAACTAAACAAACTGTTGCTTGTTTGTCAACTTGCACACTATTTACTTCCTGCTCAACTATTTTAACTGTGCTCGCAACACAATTAGACTTTTTAATAACTGTAGCATTGGAAGATTTTATCGTGATCAAGTCATTTAATGCCGATACTGCCATATCATTACTGTTAAACCCGGACAGTTCAGGATGTGAATGGGATCTGAAAGCATCAAGGATAAAAACTATAACCGATCTACGTTCCATTTGTTCTTACAGAATCAGTTCTTCATCAGCTGCGCAGACAAGCTAATTTACAACAAGATAGGAGACACCATAGCAGAACGCATCCTCAAAGCTTACAGGTAAAACACCAAGCATTACATGTCTGTTTTTATGGCCCACATTGTACACACACACGTGGCTGCTGTGTGTTGTGTGTATTTTGGATGTTACAGCAGTTTCAGGTCCTATTATTGTTTTATCTGGAGTTTCCTCATCTTCTCTGTTCTGTTGCTCACATGGAAACAAAGTAGCACAACACATACAAACACAAACCTGGCTTGGTTATTTTTTTCCAGGACCTCAATGTATGAATAGAGCAGAGCACACCTTATAAATTTATACGGTTTGTTTAAGTGTCAGCGTTAGTTAAAAAAAGGACATGAGACTGTAATGGTTTCACATGTTTGGGCTTGTTTAGCTTCTGTTATTATTCCAAACACTGTAGTTTTACTGAAACAAAATGAGAAAAAAACTAATATGAGGTAGAGATTCAGACAGATAATAATCAGATACATTTATACAATACGTTAATATACAGCAGGATATAAAAGCCTGATAAGACACTGTATTAGGGGTGTAATTACACACGTATCCGGTACAGCCCTGTTGGCTCAGTACCGAACAAATACTGCGTTGTTTTATGGCTGAACACATGCAGGATGTTTATGTGCACAGAGCAACGTTCTGCAGGGCAACTTTTAAAAGTGACACCAAAACAAAACGGAACAGATTCCCAGCTATCGATAAACTCTGTTTGGGAACATTAAGGTTTCTCTTACAGCTTCAGTAGAGAAAGAAAGGTGGACCGAACCAGAACTTTATTTCAGTGTTTTTCAACAGTAATAAGGTCCGTAGCTGCTATGCACTGAACTGAATGGCTCACCTGAAACAACTTCAAGCTGAATGTAAACATCACTGGTTCTGGAGGATCCAGTCAGCCCAAAAGCCTTACATTTTATAAAATGCAAGATGAGAGGAGATCTACCATGCTGCATTCAGGTACAGCTGGGACACTAGATCTAGTCTGAATATCAAAACATATTTAGACATGTTTTATTCTTAAATATGTGCCCAGTCCTAGTTATAAATATCTAAACATCAGCATTGACTGTTTTTAAGTTCTTATATTATTGTATAATCCATCTATCCAGGCTTTGGCTATGCCTGCTTATACTATTTTATTCATTGAAAAACATCCAACCAAACCTACAGTCTGTTCTATACTTTCAACTGTTTTAAGTTTTAGAACACAGTAAAATCAAATTATCTTCAGAAATTAGAAAAGATCTTTGTTTACTGCTGCCAGAAGTAAAAAAAAAAATCATACATTTTTATTTATTGTTCTTCATTGAACCAGCGACTGGGGGTTTGAGAGAACAAAGCAGAGACACAAAGAGAACAAAGAAGCACTGATCCAGGAGTCCTTTCTATGTCTAGAACCCTGCTTTGGCAGGTTCTAGACACCAAAATTAAGACCATAAACACCTTCAGGGCTGACCAATCAGAGCCCACCTCTGGTATAAAATGAACAATGTTCTCAGGTTTTCTTAACCCAAACTGAAGCAGTTTTGACTGTTTTGCGCTGGTTCACCTGCTGTACTGTAAAGGGAAGTTGGGCAGATTGAACAGTTGAAGTCAGAAACAGTCGATGATAACATTGTTTCTGTAAGGGCAATAAAACTTCCCAAATAACAAACAATAAAGATGGACGGATGTTGAAACTTTGGCCATAAATCTGTAATCTCTCCTGCTGATGGCAGGGCAGCTGCAGGTCAACCAGAACTTTGGTTCTTCTGGGAAATTATTTCTTTAGATGTCTTCTTGATGTTTGTTCTGTTGGTGTTTCATAAATCTTAAAATAGTCTGGACTGCAGGAAGGTCGTTTATATTTAAATATGGGTTCAAATCTTAGGTTCTGTTTTTAATTTTATTCATGCAGCATCTGAAGTTGTAGGAAAGCTCAGTTAGAAATAAATTTTCAGAAAATACGGTGGCTCTCAGTATAGATTAAGCTGTTCTGCTTCTGGTCACAGAGGTTCCTTAGAGAACAAACATCTCACAGAGCTCTCTTCAATCCATCATCTAAACATGGTTACTCTGGAGGAGCTGCAGAGAACCACAGCTTAGATGGGAGAAGCTGTTGACTCAATAACTTAGTCGTTCTCTTTTTAAACCTGGGCTTTATGGAAGCGTGGCGAGAAGAAAGCCACAAGAAGTGTAACTTGTAGTTTGTCACTAGCCAGCGAGGAAAGACGTTAAACTTTCTGATCTACATGCAAAATGCCAGATGTGAAGGAAAGCTAACACTACGCATCACACCAAGACCTGCACGCTTAATCTAATACATGGTGGTGGCAGCATCATTCTGTGGGGCTGCTTTTCTTCAACAGGAACAAGGAAGACGAGATCAAGAATCAAGGTGAACTTTATTATCCACAAGGGGCAACTTGTTTTGCATCCAGCAGAGAAAAACAACCAAAACATTAAGGAGATAACCAGGATAAAAGAAGACTAGGGTCTGTATTTGGGCCTATCAGGTCAAATTACTAATGAGGATAACACTGATAGGCAGACAACAAGTTTAGATTGAAGCATGTCCGTCTATTAGGTTGGTCTAGCCAAAGTCCAGACCTACATCCAATTTAAAAATCCCCCAACTCCCTAGACAGTTTATCAAAACAAAATGGGCAAGCTGGTCGAGACAAACCTAAACTGGCCTCGCAGTGACTGCAGAGAAAGGTGCTTCTACAAGGTTTGGGCTCAGAGGGGCTGAAAGAAGCTGATGAACCTTAGCTGGACATTTGTTTGAAATACTGTATGTCAGAAAGGGGGAATGAAGACGAGACGTCAGTGAAAGGTTTATTCTGCTCATCTTGTCGTTAACGTTGAGGAGTTTTTCTGTTTGTAGGGAGGGCAAAAAGTACCGGGTTTACGTGGTGACGCCTCTGCTGCCGGGCTTCGAAGGCGACATCAACACCGGAGGAGGCATCGCCATCCAGGCTGTGATGCACTTCAACTACAGGTGAGGGTGTGTCTATGAGATCCACCGGCTGTTTTTATAGTACACACTGATTTATCCTGGGAGCAGCTCGGAGTAGAGCCGCTGCTCCTCCACATCGAGAGGAGCCAGTTGAGGTGGCTCGGGCATCTATACCGGATGCCTCCTGGACGTCTTCCTCGGGAGGTGTTCCAGGCACGTCCCACCGGGAGGAGGCCCAGGGGACGGCCCAGGACACGCTGGAGGGACTATGTCTCTCGGCTGTCCTGGGAACACCTTGTGCTCCCCCTGGAGGAACTGGAGAAGGTGTCTGGAGAGAGGGACGTCTGGGTGTCTCTGCTGAGTCTGCTGCCCCTGCGACCCGGTTCCGGATAAGCGGAAGAAGACGAGTACGAGTACTGATTTATCAGCCAGGCTGAGTTCTAGTTGCACAAACACACAGCAGCGCAGATTGTGATGAATCTGCTGCTTTTTATCTCTGCAGAACCATGAATAAAGGAGACCGCTCCATCGTCTCCCAGCTGAGGAGCGAGAGTAAGTCATCCATCTTAAGTTAGTTAATGTTAGAAAATAGCTTGGAGTTAAATGATTGAGCAGATCCAAAAGTGTCTGGTTTCTGACTTCCAGTGGGAGAACAGTGGATAAACTACATCTCCTTCACTGGTCTGAGGACTCACGCTGATCTGGAGGGGAAGCTGGTCTCAGAGCTCATTTACGTCCACAGCAAGATGCTCATCGCCGACGACAACACCGTCATCATCGGTAAATGCCTCCCTCGTGCTCGTTGTACGGCTGAAACAGGCTGAACTTGTTAAATAAACTTTAAAAACATTGACTGCTGTGATGTGTTTGAAACAACGCAGTCTGAAATGAGGTGCTGCAGCGCCACCTGCTGGCAGTTTCTGTCCTCTCATGTCTGCTCTGTGGCTGATTTCACTGCAGGTTCTGCCAACATCAACGACCGCAGCATGACGGGGAAAAGGGACAGCGAGGTGGCGGTGATGGTGGAGGACTCAGAGACCGTGGACGCCGTCATGGACGGGCAGCCGTACCGGGCCGGGAAGTTCGCCCTGCAGCTGCGCCTCGAGTGCTTCAGGTACCGAAAACGGTTCCTTTCCCTCCAGGCCTTTAATTTAAGGCGACGATGTTACGATTAGAGAAATTAGTCATTTGATTTAAATCACAAAAAGAATAAGACAACATTTCCATCAGCATTGTTGATGTTTAAAAACATAATAATATAAATAATCTGTGTGCCACATGTTTAAAGCTTTTAAAATAAAATAACAAGCAAATATTAAAATAATAAAAAATGAAACAAACATTCTCCTGAAAACCTGTTTTCTTCTCATTGATAAGTTTTTTGGGCTCGGTTATTTTGACTGTTTCTGCAGCGTCTGAAGAGCATCAATTCGGAGATTTTCATCCGAAAATAAGCCGCTTTAAAAACAATTCTGGAAAATTTCCAACTAACAAAATGATTGTTTTTATTCTGAACTTCCATATTACAGCCTTAGGATGTGCAGATTATGTATTCAGAGAAGAAGAAATACTCACCCTCTGCTCTTATTTTGGTATTGACCTCCTAATACGGAGCTTTGCGGGTTTTCTTGACGATGTTTATTATTTCTCTGTCTAAACCTCTTCCTAAACTTTGCTCAGGATGATTCTTGGTGCCAACACGGATCCATCCATCGACGTGTCGGATCCCATCAGTGACCAGTTCTACAAGGAGACCTGGATGGCCACCTGCGCCCGCAACGACTCCATCTACCAAAAGGTGAGTCTGTCATCGCGGTTCCTGTTCTGCCACCAGGATCCAAACAGCCTTTAGCTTTTAGAAAATGTTTTGGATTCATATGTGCAGTTTCATGTTTTGGGTTTTTAGCTGGACGATCCTGAGATGTTTTGGGTTTGGGCTCCTGAAGAAAAGTTGTTCATGCATCTACTTCCTGAAAATCCAACATCAGTCAGGTTTCCTCTTCATCCTCATGTCGGGTTCATCTTTAGGGTGAGGAACCCACTTGAAGATTGATTAATACGAGATGGGAGAAGCTGCTGAGTAGATTAGGAACCAGAAGCTCAACAAATGTCAGTGGTTGCCATGGCGGTTCCCATTTTTCACAGTGATAATGGGGGAGGCAGGCAGAGACTCAGACAAACAGTCACCTTTTTTGGAAGATGATGTCATATTAAAAAAATCTTTGACCCGTGAGTGTCAGAACCTTCTAGTGATCCATTTCTGCTAAATCTTCTGCATAGACTGAGCTGAAAATGAGTGAAAAGCAACTAAATACCAAAGACCAAATTGAATGAATGTCAGAACATCTGAGGACCTACTGATGAGATCCACTTTTAAAGAAACAATGTCAGACCACTCAGAACCAGAGACCAAAGATTTACCTAAACCAATCCTGAACTGTTTGTTAAAATGTGATTCAATGAGAAATAAGCAGAAAAATACCAGCAGGGCGTTTAAAAATGGTTAGTAAAGCTGGGAATCCTGGGAACACTGGACATTTATCTTCCTGCAGGGAGGATGTGAAGGAAAACAGCATCTTTCTCTACAAACTCAAACATTTAGTGTAGAAACTGGAAAATGTGTCGTGTGAATCCTTCCTTCAATCGTTAGTCGTGCTGGTTCTCTGATCACACTGGAGCTGAGACTCTGCTATTATAGCTTCGTTGGTCCATTACAGTGGTACCTGTTTTGATATCTTTCACATTGTTCTGGTTCTGGACCATTTTGAAGCATTTGAGATGATTTTAGTTGAGCAGCCCAGATCCTTTCATGACTGTTGGGTCTGTTGTTTCTCTCTTACTCTGCTGCTCCTACTAATACATTATTTACCCTATGGAAGTAACAGTTCTGCTAAACCCGGTAACTGCTCTGGTTACTGATGTTGGACCGGTATTATGTTGAACACAGCTGTGTGTTCAGCCACAGTGGATGTGTTTGTGACCGACTCGGTTCCTTCTCTCCCACTCTTCCAGGTTTTCCGCTGTCTACCATCCAGCGACGTCCGGAGCATCTCGGAGCTGGAGGGCTTCCTGGCCAAGACGGGCCTGGCCAAAGAGGACCCGGCTCGGGCTCAGGAGGAGCTGAAGAAGATCCGTGGCTTCCTGGTTCAGTTTCCTCTTCAGTTCCTGAACGAGCAGAACCTTCTGCCTCCCATCGGCTCCAAGGAGGCCATGGTTCCCATGGAGGTCTGGACCTGAGGCGCTTGGTTGAAGATTGAACGCACGCTAACACCACGTTTGAGGTCCGATTGAGGCTGTCTTTTAAAAATATATTTTTACTGGAGAGAAAACGGCTCGTCAAGCTTTTTCCCCAGAATGAAGACTGGCTGGAATCCGATGAAGGCAGGAGTCAGCTGGGTTCAGATTCACATCACTGTGCTCATTTAACACTAATCAACATATAGATCCAAACCTGCCTGAGATCCAGTCTGATGAAGACCTGGAAAATCGATCGAATTAACACCAGTTCATCCTAGAGGCTGAGTCAGGTTCCCAGCAGGTTTAAAGGTTGATATTAAGCAGCTACCTGTGCAGCCTCATTGACTGTGCCAAAGACGAGGGGAACCTGCAGGAACATTTAGAGGATCAGTGGTTCAGCTGCAACTTCAGAGGAAAGTCTGCCTGCAAGCTTCAACCCAGGGCAAAGAATCACACTACGGTTTCTGTAACCAGTCATTGCTCTAAATCTGCTATTCTGGAAATATTTCCCTACAATTTCCGATAAAACTCTTAAAGAAAGAAGTGGAATCCAACAGTTTCTTCTAGAAGATGCCTGATTTTTTTCAACCAGTGTCTGTAAGGCCAAGCGGAGCAAAAACTTTCAGCTTCTTGTATTTTTCAACATTAAAATGATTGCAGATTGTGTTAATTGTGTCCCGTTATTAAACCTTTAGGTTAATTGCCTGTGGAGATGCTACTAAATTATGAGCTTTTTATTTTGTGCCAGAGGAAATAAAGTTGTATCTTTGTGCAACTATAAATCAACCAGCTGCTCCTACGGCCAGCAGCTCCTACAGATGGGCTTCAGGTCTATCATCTCTGCAACACGTTCTTCAACCTGATGAAACATTTCACAACAAAACATGGAAACTTTGACCAGCAGACAGAACCTTAAACTCCACAGTGCCTGAAAACCCGCAGCCTCCTTTTCCTGGTTGGATATTGACTGTTCAGCTCTCCTCATGCTGTCCCTCAGCACCAAGCTAAGACCCATTAATTTGCTCCTCCTGCAAACGCTATGCATCATCCAGGGCTGGGAAATATAGCTCATTTGCTCCAAAAAGACACTAAATGGATTACAATAGGAGAGCAGCAAGAAGATAAAGATGCAGTTTAGTTGTTTCATCTTTAATTATACTTAGATTGACAGATAAGAAATTAAAAGTGCCAAATAAGTGCCTCCCAGCCTCATTTACATTCCTCAGACTGTGGATTACATCGTGAAGGACTTGTTCTGTACTTCTGGGTAGAGATTACTTTACAAATTTGTCTCTTATACTTGAATCAGGATGAACCTGTGTTTTTCATTGTTGTGCTGCATGATGAGTTGAGTCCAGTGCTACGTTATCGTGTCAGAAAGTGGAGCCTTCTGTAGCTGATGTTATATTAACAGCTAATATGGGTTTGTACAGTAATGTGGCAGATGCTTTAAAAAGGTTTGAACCTGCAGTTATTTTCTCGCCGCTAGATGGAAGCAGAATCACCTAAAATCACAAAATCAGACATATTAACTAAACGTTCCTGATGGGGGGGGAGATGTCTTGAAATACTGGTGTGGTGTGGTGCAAATACTTGATTTGCACCACACCATTATAAAATGTTAACCTGCAGGAAAAATACCACCTCTTTGTTGAGGTTTTTGATGATCAGTTGGCATCAAAATATCGTTTATTGTTTTGATTTGATTTGATTAGACCATAAAGAAACTGTAAGCTTTCCATATTGAAGAGGAATATTTTCTCTTAGGTTAGCTTGCCTGAGATGTAAATTTTAATAAATATGTCAATTGTTTGTGTAACTTGTTTTTGCTGCCCCCAAGTGGCCAAAGACGATAGGATAAAATAACTGCAGGAATTTCGTTTTTTTTTTTTACTTAAATTTTTACTTTTAGAACATTTCTTGATGCAGCAATAACCTTTGTATGGGTCTTTACTGTTGGTCTGTTTATCGTCATGAAGCTGCAAGCTTGATTAGAAAAACAAGCCATTTAGCTGACAGCATGACAGCAGCTTGTTGCCATTTCTTCCGACAGATCCCAGCATGAACCCTCCGAGGTTTCCTTTAAAGCCATGATTGACGTTAAACGGTCTGCCTGTCTCAACTTGAAACCTATATTATTATTTTAACTTATCTTCTCTACCTCTGTGTTTCTACCTCTTGCTGCAGTGCATCTGAGCAGATGTTTCTTCTCCGAGGAGCATCTTGGCTGCAGATGCTCTGAAACATTCGTCCATGCTTGATTGTTCTGTGTTCACCTTTGTGTCTCTATGGAAATGCACTGTTTGCACAGACTGTTATGTGTCTTGATCTATATTGTCTCTCATATGTTGCTCTGGTGAAACATTGGACTAAATAAATGTGGGATTTGATGGGGATTAAAATGAGGCTTTTTCACTTTGGTTTTTTCCATTCCTTCACTTTACGCTTGATCTGTTTACTTTTATTGTATTACTTTTATTGAATTAAAAGCTGCAGAAGGAATGGATATCTGATGTACCTTGAATTTCTGTGTTTTACAGTGAAGGCAAACTCGGTTGAACACAAGACATCAAAAGTCTTCAACGTTATTTATAGTCTGGACTTTTCCTGTTTATACCCTTCTTATTCAAACTTGTTTCAAATTTATCAAAGAAGTTTTAATGTCAGAGAAAGATATCCTGAGAAAATGCAAAATGCAATTTTCAAACGATTTCTGATAAAAAGCTATCTGGCCCTGTGTGAAAATTTAATTGCTCCACTTCTGAAATCAAGATTTAACTTTGATTAGCCACAATTCTCTGGTTCAAATTCTCCAGTCAGACCTGATTACTGCCTGACCTGGGCCATCAAGACGGCGATGTTTGTTCAGATGGCAGAGGTTCGTCTTGTAACCAGTGGGTTGCCGGTTTGAACCTCTGCTCTTTCTGTCTCAGTCAGCAAGGCACTTCACCTTCCCTGCCTGCTGATGGTGGTCAGAGGGCCCGGTGGCGCCGATTGTATGGCAGCCCCACTTCTGTCAGTCTTGTCAGCTGTGGCCACTCATTATGTAAACGTGTGGATGACTGATTGTGTTGTAAAATGCTTTTAAGTCTCTGGGACTTGATGAAGGCTATTTACCATTTAATATGTCTGACAACATGAAGCAGGCTAAACGTCTGAAAAAGCAACACATCATACTCTGATCAAGAACAGATGTGAAACAAAAGTCATTAACATCTGTTGGCCCGACGTCAGAAGACTGTCGGTCACTGATTGGGTCGTGGGCGGCATAGTCACAGCAAATTTCAATAACTAATATCTTCAACCATTAAGTTGTTGTACGCAGATACCGCTCCATGGCTTCCATCTCTCCTGTACTGATCCAAAGTGCGTCATCCTGTTGCCTGCAGCCTTTTCTGGAGCTCTTCTTTCACTCTGAGTCTGACAGCAGCCTTAGGCTGAGCAGCAGGTCCTCCATTGTTTTTGTTGTGTTTGTGTCACCACAAGTCACATCACGTTACTTTTCGCCACATTGAAATGGTTCTCAACTGGAATGGAAATCAAATAAAACTGTAGAGCCGACCCGACCTGACTAGAGTAGGTACTAATGGAAAAGGGCCATATCGGCAGTGGAGAGCTTTCGCAGGAAAGGCTGACCTACTCCAAGAGCCCATCAACGACTCATCCAGGAGGTCACAGAAGAACCCAGAACAACATCTAAAGCTCTAAAGGCCTCACTGCCTCAGTTAAGGTCACAGTTCATGATCCAACAATAAGAAAGAAAGGCTGGGCAAAGATGGCCTTCTTCCGGAGCGTTCCAAAGCCGGAACCACTGCTGACCCAGATGAATTTAAAGCTCAGTCTCCGATTTACCAGGAAACATTGTGGGAAAATATTGTTTGGACTGACCCTTTCAAAAAGGAAGGTGTGGTCCTGTTACATCTGGAGTAAAAGAATCAGAACATCATCCCTGCAGTCAGACACGGTGGTGGTAGTGTGATGATCTGGGGCTGCTTCAGGACCTAGAAAACCTGCTGTGGTTGATATAAGCATGGATTCTGCTTCCATGTTTCAGGTCTTCAAACAAATTTTAACATCAAGGATTATTATATTAGGGAAAAAAATCTATCCAAAACCAAACAGTGTGAAACGTGAACAAGTAATTACCCCTTAAACCTAATAACTGGTTGTTCCACCATCACCAGCAACAAAAGCCATCAAATGTTTGTGAGAACTGGTGATGAGTCTTTTCTATCACTCTGGAGGAATTTTGACCCACTCTGCTTTGCAGAATCGTTGGCATTGGAAAGGCTCTTTTAAGGTCATGGCACTTCACCTCAATGTAATTTTGGTCCAGACTTTGACTAGACCATACCAAAACCTGCTTTGAGTGTTTTTTTTTTCTCTCTCTCTTTTGGGCCATTCAGAGGTGAACTTGATGACATGCTTTGAATCAGTGTCCTGCTGCAAAACCAAAGTCTCCTTGAGCTGAAGATCACAGATTTCCTGCTGGAGAGCAGAATTAATGGTTCAATTGATTACAGCTAGTAGTCCAGGTCTTGAAGCAGCCCCAGACCATCACACTACCACCACCATGCTTGATTGTTGGTATGATGTTCTGATTCTGAACTGCTGTGAATTTTACACCTAATTTAATGGAACAAGTTTTTTTCCAGAAACATCCAATTTTGAATATTTTCCAAAGGTTTTGAAGATCATCAAGCTGTTTCTTGGTCAACGTGAGACCGATCTTTGTGTTGTTTTTAGTCGGCAGTGGCTTTGGTCTTGGAATTCTCCCACGAAGGCAAGTTTTGGATTGATTATACATAAACTTTGTGTTTCTAATGTTAACTAATGAATCACATGTTAAAGTAAGAATTAAATAGTTTGTTTCTCCTGGCACTGTAGGCCCCTCCACTCAGAAAACCGCACCAGACACTGACTTCTTGACTCCATCGGGCAGTTTTTAGGTCTGCCTCTTGGTGGAGCCACATAAACATGATTTAAATGTGATGACAGCAGCACCAGTTTGAGCTTATTACAGAGCAAAGAGACCATGATCACATCTGTGACTAAATCAGAGCAGAGCTTCAGGATTAAAACCCAGCAACAGACTGAGGTGAACACAGCATGTTGTGTACTGTAGTTGTTTTCAGATATTATCTCTGTTCTGGGTCTTATCTCTACAAACCTAGTAGTGAAACAGACAATCCTTTTGTTTTGTTTTTGAAGAGCTGCTTTACCTGCATGACATCTCTGATGGAAACTGGGAATCTTCTGCCTCTAATCCCTTACAAGAGGCTGATTTCTGTTAGTTTTCCCACTGATTGGGTTGCTAGCAGTCAAATTACAGCGAGAAACAGGGGCAGATCAAACGACAGACTTAGTTTTGTGTTTATTCTGTTATGTCACAGTCTAAATTTTGATATTTATGTAAGAAAAAATCTTTTTTTATCATCTCTGTCACTTTAACCTTGCAGTATGGTGCCTCAGCATGCTGGAAAAGTGGCTTCTTTGCTGTCCTTGCTGTCACTGCATGCAGAGAAAACCTTCAAGTGTGTAAAATAAAAAGAACCAATTGTTGTTTCATGCTGGAAGACCATAAAACCCGCTGTGGACCACAACCAGTGCGCTGTGACAACTCTTCCTCTGTCTGAAGGTGATATCCTCAGGGCAAATTTAGGGTGTGTTCCTCTGGCTCACGGCTGAACCTTCACTATCTGAGAATCTGTGAGCAGCTAGATCATGGCATGTAAAATCAAATGTCTTTCTACAAACATGTTCTGACAAATTTAGTCCCCACGCATCGGAAAGTTTTACTAGAGAAAGGTGGAGCTGGGACGACGTGTAGTTGTATAAGATGACAGTCCCAGTATGTACTGTATTACTCACTGAGTATTACTGGAATGAATTAGTGACCGTTAATGGCTAAATGACTGAATGACTCCAATGCAATACATACATAAATAAATAAAAATAAATGAATAATCATTTAATAGTATAACAATAATTTATTTTTAGAAAGGCATATATGGATTTATGCTGTTTTAACTGATGTGTTATATGCTGCTTTTATTCTGATTGTCCTAGTAGCGCTTTGAGGTTTGAAGTCAGATGTAAAGTGCATTAGAAATAAAATGTATTATTATTTGTCTTATTATTGTTATGACACACATGATAGTAAATGTCATTGCAGAATGGTTATTACTATTATTGGTGGTGGTAGTAGAAGCTGCAGCGGTTTATTCTGTTGTATTTATTGGGGTATATTTCACATATAAGACAATGGATTTTCAGATTAGATGAAAAATGTTTTGTACAGTCTATTTTTAGACCTGTCAACTGCTTTAGAGGCCAGACTGAGCAGAGGGCACTAATGTTCCCATCTAAGTGTCTCTGATGCGATGCTAAGACATAAATGAGGTGTGGAAATGTCCCTGGAGGTTTTTATAAAACCCATTTTGCCACTTGGAACAAAAAGGGCAGGGCAGTCGCCCCTCTGAATCCTCCAGCCCAGCCAAGCCTCTGCTCAGCTCTGACTGATGGTACATCTCTGGGTCAGTTTTATTATTAAGTGTTCTGGTTGGAGTGAAGAGATGTGATGCAGCTGTGTGATTCTGGCCCGCTTTGGCTCATCTCCGTGGAGGTGTGTGTTGTGTGTCATTGTGGGCGTCTCTGTGTGAAGCGCATCCTCCTTTCAGGCCACTCCCGGGAAGCGCGCCGCCTCACGCACGGACGGACTCTTCTGTTCTTCCCCAGTGCGCCTCGGCCGCTGCTCCTGCGCGCATCTGTCCTCCACAATCCTGGTTCTGGATGAAGGCATGTAAGACGGGCTGTGACGCTCCGAGCAGCATGTAGCACCTGGAGCTGCGCGCACATCGCCTCCCTGCCGCGCTCCTCCTCCTCTTCCTCTCGGCTCTGCGTGTTCTCCACCTCCCGGGGTGCTCATTCCTCCGGTCGGCATCGCCTTCAGCAGGATTTTTCGAGGATCTTCTTGGGGGTGGGTGGGGGGTTTGGTACTCAGGCCTGTTTCAGAGGAGTGAGTCTTCATCCTTCAGCACCTACCGGTCGATGGTCTTTGAGGAAGCTTCCATCTTGAGTCGCGCTTCTACCGACAGAACCATGGCGAGCGACTCCCCTGCGCGGAGTCTGGATGAGATAGACCTGTCTGCACTACGGGTAAATGTCTCCCTCTGTGCGCGTGCACGTGTGAGGTGTCCTTTCCTGTGTGCGCGCGTGCATGTGCAACACCTGTCCTCCTCTCCAGCTCTCCTCCCTCCTCCCTACATTCTCACCCTTCTCTCCAGGCACAGAGCTGGATGTGTCTCCAAATGCGCTTTCCGCTGCCGCCAGACCTGTGGCGTGCACGCGCGTGCATTAATGTCACAGTGTGTCTTTGCACGTGCGCGTGGGGATGTGTGGGAGGTGTGTGTGAGGGGAGGGGGGCTGTGCGCGTGGAAAGCGGACACTGATTGATGAAATCAGGCCAGTGATCAGATATTTCAGTGTGGGATCACTCTGTTATTGGTGTTTTCTGCTTAACAGTTGGGACGTGATGTAATGAGGCCCTGCTGCTGCGCGTGCATGTGCGTGCGTGTACTCTCGCGCGTGAGGCGGCATGATAGAAAGCTGCTCCTGTCTGCACTATGTGGGGCAGATGTTAAACTGCTCACTGACACTTTGCACAAAGATATCAAATGTACGAACACACACTTTCTCTCTCTGTCTCCTTTTCTCACGCACACACACGCACATACACACACACACACAGACAGACACACAGACAGACACACACACATACGCACACGGCGGGAATAACCGATGATAACCGCAACAGGAGCGAGTTCCGCCATTTCGTGATGTTGTGGCGACAGCAGCTTTGCATCACAGCGGCTGTTGTGCACGCTGATAGGAAGTGCAGTGCCGGAATGTGGGCGTGCACGCATGCATGTGTGTAAAAACTGTGAATATTTTACAGCTCACCCAAAAAGGAGGCGTATCACGGCTGATTGAAACATGTCACATGGAGCTGTGTGTGTTATTTTTTGCACGTCCCCCCTTTCTTTTCCCAACTGCTTACGCAATTCAGTTGTACCTGCAGAGAGCCGTCAAGTCTGGACATGAGCGACCGGGTGGGACTGCATGTGATTGTGCCTGTAACACACGCACACCTGCAGAATGCAGCGGCCAGAGGAGGAGGAGGGGTGATGAAGATAGAAACACCGATGAAGAGGTTTCTATAAAACCAGAACCCGTTCTGTCTCCGTCAGTGGCGTTCAGAGCAGAAATTAGGTCAGAGAGGATGGAGCAGTGAGAAGGGGGAGCTGAGGGAAGCACTTGCCACACTTCCTGTTTCTGTGATCATCTCCTCTCCCACCCTGGCTGGAGTCTTCGTGGTCGACACTCACAGTCTGGATGGTGAAACATATCAGAGGCTTCTGATAGCTGCTGTCAGGGCCAGGATATAAATAGCTGTCTGGGTGTCACATATAGGAACATTATTGTGTTATATCACCTCGTGAATCATTCTAGAGGAGACTTTTTAAAGGAGAATCCTCTCATGCAGAGCTGTCCCAAGTATGGCATGAGGCCAACGACTAAGTTTGACTTGAGGGCTTTGCCAAAGTATTTACACCCTTTGAACTTCTTCACATTTCATTATGTTACAACCATAAACTTCATTAGATTTTATGTGAAAGACCATCACAAAACAGTGTCCTATTGTTAGGTGGAGTTTTTGGGGTATGTCTCTACCAGCTTTCATTCATCTTCTCATCAACGCTGACCAGCTTTCCTGTCCCTGCTGCTGAAAAGGATCCCTGTAGAATGATGCTGACACCATTGTGTGTCACTGTGGGGGTCATGTGTTCAGGGTGATTTAGGCCTAAAGGCACCGTTTTAGTCTTATCGGAACCAAGCACCTTTTTCCACGTGTCCCCTAAATGGCTTGTGGCAAACTGTAAATGAGGAATATTTGTCATGTTCAACTACTTCCCCGATATTCCTGTCTGCTGTGTTCCTTGGTCTACGTGATGCTGGTCTCCAACAAACCCAGCCTATAAGCTAGATTACACCCAGAAGTAATTGATTGCAGTGGAATCTAATTAGGGGTATCACATTAATGACTACATAGTCACACGCCATTTTTCAGATTTTTCACAAGTTTGACAATGTATCGGTGTGCTACTTTGTCTTGGTGTGTCATATACAATCCTAGTTAAATATGCTGAAGTTTGTGTTTTCAGTGTAACAAAATGTGAAAAAACAGCATTGCTTACATTTCCTATGAGGTGTGCAAGCTTCATGATTTTTGCTTGCGTCATAAAGGAAAGAACCCGTGGAAAAGGTTTTGCTTACAAGTAACCTTGGGAAATAGTCAGTTTATTGCCTAGATTTATTTGACACAGTTCTTAACACTTGAAATTTAGAAGAAAATAAAAACTTCTTCAGAAATTCTTCTGTCTGAGTGAGTCTTAAACTAATATTTATTATAAACTTGATTATAAATATATAGATATTATGTTGAGATTTTTCTTGTAGAGAATTTGCGTTGACTTGGGGGTGGGGGCATAGTTTAGTTGTGCCTTAGGCCGGCTCAGTTGTCATATGAACAGCCTGTACGCACAACTCTCACAGTTTCACTGCTGACATATTAGATGTGGTGACATTAAGGGAGTAATAAACACATTGGGTAAACACATTGAAACACATTATGGCTTGACTGGCTCCTGGAGAAACACATGTAGAAAGGTCCCTGAAAAGTTATTTTCTGGACCATCCCAAACAGCCATAAAAAGATGCTAACTGATCTCCAGGGGTTAGAGATTTATTCTAAATTAAGCTAAAAGTTAAAACCTTTTAAAATCAGAAAATACCTCAATAAAGAAAAGTTTATTTCAAGAACAAATTTTATTCAACTAGAAATGCATCTGTACTTCGTAAACAGTTTCCACGAAAAAAAAAGAAACAAAAAACAGAAAGAGAAAACAGTCATTCAAATGTTGTAAGCAACTAAAATGCATAAAATAATAATCAGAATGCTAAAAATATTTAGAGAAGTTTCAGAACAACTTTATGATTAGCTTAACCTGATAGCTTTATACCTGTTTTAATATAAGATGAATATCTTGTTAATATTGTAAAATCCACAGTAGCCATTGTTTTTCATTGCTTTGATGCAAGTTTTAGGTGCTCATGTGCAACCTTTATATATTTATATAGAAAGAAAAAAGAAAAAAAATGAACAAGTTTAGCAAGGATAACAGCTAGCTTTAATCGCTGTGGCTAACAGCTAGCTTTAATCGCTATGGCTAACACCAGCATTAATCACTATGGCTAACAGCTAGCTTTAATCGCTGTGGCTAACATCTAGCTTTAATTGCTGAGGCTAACACCAGCTTTAACCGCTGTGGCTAACAGCTAGCTTAAAGCACTGTGGCTAACAGCTAGCTTTAACCGCTGTGGCTAACAGCTAGCTTAAACCACTGTGGCTAACAGCTAGCCTTAACTTCTGTGGCTAACAACTAGCTTTAATTGCTGAGGCTAACACCAGCTTTAACCGCTGTGGCTAACAGCTAGCTTAAAGCAATGTGGCTAACAGCTAGCCTTAACTTCTGTGGCTAACAGCTAGCTTTAACTGCTGTGGCTAACACTAGCTTAAACCGCTGTGGCTAACAGCTAGCTTTAACCAATGTGGCTAACAGCTAGCTTTAACTGCTGTCAACAATTTGGTTTTGAATGTTTTTGCACCCAGATTTTACACATTGTGTTTGTGTGACAACACACAGCACCAAAGGAAATTTGTTTCTTTTATGGCCCAGTGTGACTGCTTTATTTGAAGAGTTAACTTCAGTAAGGTATTATATATTTGGTAGGCTATTGTAGTACTATAGTAGGACCTCCCAACAGCACCGCTGGTTCTCCTTTTGTGGTTCTTTGCAGTTTTTGTGTTGTTGTGGTGATTTTGCTTCTTTTTGAGATCATTTTGTCTCAAAGACAAAAGGTAGGCATTCTTTCTGACCTGCTGTGCTCTGTTCACCCCATTTTTCTCACAGTTTTTAAAAAATCTTTTTTTGTCTTTTTGTAATTGTTTTGTTGCATTGCGTCCACTTGGTGTCTCTTGGTGGTTTTCCACCTTGTTTGTTTTCCATATTGTGACTTGCTTTCTTCACTTCACTGGCTCTCCCTGTTTGATTCTGTGGTGGCTGTTTTGTGCCTTTGAAATTATGTGGTTTATTGTTTTTGGTCTTTAGAGGGTTTATCTTGTATTGCACTATTGTGAGGAATTTGTATCCCATTGTGATTGGTGTTTTAGTGGTTAAACATGCAAGTTATGTCACTGAATAATCTTTTTCTGTCGGAGTTTCAGTCAGTCATTTTCTACCGCTTATTCCATAGTGGGTCGCAGGGGAGCTGGTGCCTATCTCCAGCAGTCTATGGGCAAGAGGCGGGGTACACCCTGGACAGGTCGCCAGTCCATCACAGGGCAACACACAAACAACCACACACACATTCATTTATACACCTAAGGGCAATTTAGAGAGACCAATTAACCTAACAGGCATGTCTTTGGACTGTGGGAGGAAGCCAGAGTACCCGGTGAGAACCCACACATGCATGGGGAGAACATGCAAACTCCATGCAGAAAGACCCCTGGCCGGGAATTGAACCCAGGACCTTCTTGCTGCAAGGCAACAGTGCTACCAACTGCGCCACCGTGCAGCCCTCTATTGGAGTGTTTTTGTCTTTTTCTTCATTTTGCACTTTGTGCACCATATTTCTTTGTTGTTTTCTTGTGTCTTTTTGTGTTTGTTTTACATCCATGTTCTTTGTCCTCATGATTGTTGTCTTTTTGTTTTCTTTGGGTTGTGGTCCAGTTTGCAACTTTGCCAATTTGTACTCCTATCTTATACTTATCTGTTGCTGTTTTGTCTCTTCTTACTTCCATTTTGTAAAGAAACCATTTTGCATCATGTACTTAAACATTGTGCATCAGCTTTTGTATGAGTTATGGAAGTAAATAATCACAATAATTTTCAAATCTATCCCATCTAATTTAATTTATTTGTGTATTATGTTTGGAAGGTTTTATATTACACCATATTTTCATTGCTTGTGGTGCTGATCCCAGTTGACTTTGAAGAAATATCAGAGAGTATGACCCCTGATCAAATCAATATAACTAGTCAAGTCAAGTTTATTTATAGCGCTTTTCAGCAACAAGGCACTCAAGGCGCTGTACATAAGGAAAAACATTACAATGATACAGACAATCAAACAACAGAGGTAATTAAAAATATAAAGAGAATAGAATGATGGATAAGAAAACGAAAGGAAAATTGGACTGAAAACTTAACTAATCATGCCTAAATGGCACAGTCAAAGGCCACTCTAAACAAATGGGTTTTTAATCTTGATTTAAAGCAACTTAGGGTTTCGGCGCTTTTACAGTTTTCTGGGAGTTTATTCCAGATTAGTGGAGCATAAGAACTAAAAGCTGCTTCTCCATGTTTGGTTCTGGTTCTGGTTCTGCAGAGTAGATTTGAGCGAGAAGACCTGAGAGGTCTGGGTGGTTGATACACTGACAACAAGTCTGTAATGTATTTTGGTGCTAAGCCATTCAGTGATTTATAGACTAACAGAAGTATTTTAAAGTCTATTCTCTGAGCTACAGGGAGCCAGTGTAGGGACTTTAGAACCGGGCCAATGTGCTCCACTTTCTTAGTTCTATTGAGGATGCGGGCAGCAGCGTTCTGGATCAACTGCAGCTGTCTGATCCACTTTTTAGGCAGATCTGTGAAGACACCGTTGCAGTAATCAATTCTACTGAAGATGAACGCATCAATTAGTTTTTCAAGGTCCTGCTCAGACATTAGTCCTTTAATCCTGGAGATGTTCTTTAGGTGACAGAAGGCCGACCTTGTTACTGTCTTTATGTTCCTCTGAAGGTTCAGGTCTGAGTCCATCACTACACCCAGGTTTACAGCCTGACTGGTGGTTTCTAGCTGTATTAACTGAAGCTATGTGCTAACTTTTAAACGCTCTTCCTTTGGTCCAAAGATTATTACTTCAGTTTTGTTTTGATTCAGCTGAAGAATATTTTGGCCCATCCATGCATTGGTTTCTTCTAAGCTTTTACCCAGCGCTTCAATGGGTTCATAGTCACCTGGTGACATCGTAACGTATAGCTGTGTGTCGTCTGCATAGTTATGATAACTTTCGTTGTTGTTTATTAAAATCTGAGTTAGGGGGAGCATGTAGATATTGAATAGGAGGGGCCCTAAGATGGACCCTTGGGGAACGCCACATGTGATTTTTGTGTCTCTGATGTAAAGTTACCTACTGACACAAAAAAGTCCCTGTTCTTCAAGTAGGATTTAAACCAGTTGAGTGCTGTACCAGAAAGGCCAAACCAGTTTTCCAGGCGTTCTAATAAAATGATCAACAGTGTCGAATGCTGCACTAAGGTCCAATAATACCAGCACTGTGGTTCTTCCACAGTCTGCATTTATATGGATGTTATTGAACACCTTGACAAGAGCAGTCTCTGTACTGTGGTGAGCAGGAAGCCTGACTGGAAGACATCGAAGCGGTTGGTCATTGTTAGGAAGTTGTTTAACTGTTGAAACACAGCTTTTTCAATAATCTTACTGATGAAGGGGAGGTTTGATATAGGCCTGTAGTTCTGTAGTAGCAGCTTGTCCAAGTTGCTCTTTTTCAATAGAGGTTTGATAATTGCTGTTTTTAGGGCCTGGGGAAAAAACCTGACAAATGGGACGTGTTTATTATTTGTGTTAAATCATGTGCTGACTGCCTCTCTGATCTTTGGGGTTTTTTCAGTAAAGAAGTTAGCAAATTCATTGCAGGCCCTGGTAGAGTGGAGTTCAGATGCTACAGTTACAGGAGGGTTTGTTAACCTTTCGACCGTGGCAAATAATGCATGAGCATTGTTAATGTTTTAGCTGATGATCTCAGAAAAGAAAGATTATCTTGCATTTTTCAGTTGTAGGTTATATCTGTATAGTCTCTCTTTATAGATAATATAGTGAACCTGGAGTCCAGTCTTTCTCCACCTGCGTTCAGCTTTTCAACACTCCTTTCTTTTACTTCTGACTGGTGGAGCACTTCTCCATGGAGACATTTTCTTCCCAGAAACGACTTTCACTTTAATTGGAGCAATTGAATCAATGATGTCCGAGATTTTAGAATGAAAGTTATCTACCAGCTCATCTACAGTGTTACAGGGCAAAGTGGAGGTAGAAGAGTAAATCTGGTTAAAGGTTTCAGCAGCACCGTCCTTAAAGATGCGTTTTCTTATCATGTCTCTTTGGCAAACTGAGCCATTGGAGATGATGCTTTCAAAAATAACAGAAAAGTGGTCAGATAGAGCAACATCAGTTACAGACACCTTGGAAATGTTTAGACCCTTGGTGATGATCTAAGTAATGTTCTGCTAGTTATTGGGGTCACTTATCTGTGTTTCTTTACAGTAGACTATGAGTAGATTATAGAAAATGCCTTTAAATCATTGTTTCTCTAGCTGGGTAGGCCTTGTATGCATTGTGAGCTTTAACTAGGTGTTATTTAACAACAGTCTGTCTTGGGATTAAATGAAAGATGTAAACTGAGAAACATTTAGAACAAAATTGAACCGTTCTATGCAGAAACAGTCGTGACATTTACCCATAAAGGTAAAAGCGTAGAGACTGCTGTCTTTTCTTGAATATGTTTTTGTATGGTTCAGGCTGCTGGGCTCAAATATATCTCTCTCTAAGAGAAACTTGTTATTTAAAATGTTTGCCTCTCCCCTCTCTTTGAACCACACTTTTAACCCCTTGCTCTTTTATTCACATGATGATATAAGCTGAAGGGTTCTGCCCTAATCATTCAAACTGTGCCTAGTTTCTGTGGTAACTGCATGAGAATCTGATACTAATCAATAACAAAGTCCTAATAGACACATTTTGTTTAAAAACGTATAAACCTGTGAATGAGGGCCGCTGTTTTGAGAGTTTGGCCACATTAAACCACAGTCTGTGTGAGCAAAGATAACATGAGAGAAATTGATCAGTTAAATAAGCTGGCAAAGGCCATGCTGCAAATCCTATGTAGTGACACCAGGATCTAACTTATTAAAGATTTTATTTCATGAAAAAGTTGCTGACCTATGAACTATGTCTAGGTGTTGAACTACGATGAGGTAATTCAGGTTTTAACTGGTGAACTGAAAATAGAACTAGTTCCTGATGAACTGGATCTGTAGCCAAACTGTTTATTTTTTGCAGCTGCAGAATGTGCCACAAAAAGCTTTTTGTGGAACA
This sequence comes from Girardinichthys multiradiatus, assembly GCF_021462225.1. Taxonomy (NCBI): domain Eukaryota; kingdom Metazoa; phylum Chordata; class Actinopteri; order Cyprinodontiformes; family Goodeidae; genus Girardinichthys; species Girardinichthys multiradiatus. Next base: position 39,209,778 of record NC_061813.1, read on the forward strand.
TTTTGTTTCCTCCAGTGATTCCCCACAGATCAGATTAGACGTTGATTAACAGAAGCGAAATGATCAATAACTTGCATTTGTTATTAACTTGAACACAATTGAAATGAACACTGAATCTCCTCGCTTTATACAAACAACAACAGTAAGAAGAGCAGCTTATGACTGAATCCTCACGTCCCTTGTTGTGAGTTAACCTGTAATCTTTCTGTGATCTGATGGTTTATGTTTAAGTCAATAAGCAAGAACAATAATGACGTAATCTACACCATGACACCGTTACCTGTCACTGATAACTGGATTTAGATTAAGTAGGATTTCTTGCTGGACGCAGTGTCAGATTCATGTTTTTTACAGCAAACTTGTCAGTGGGACATCTCAGATGCAGATAGGCCACAATATTTCTTCTATACTGTTATTTATTTCGCGTGTGGTCTGAAAGTGTTTAAAATATGCAACAGATGAACAGATGTGCATGCGGATGCATGGGCCTGGGAGACTTTGTCCTCCAGGATTTGATGTGCTTGTGTTTGACCTTGAGTGAAAAGGAAAGCAGCTTTTTAAGCTAATCCTTTTCAGGAGGCTGCACTGTAATAGTCCCAACGCTCTCCTGTGGGCTACTGTAACAGGACACACACACACACACACACACTTATACGCTAAGATCTGCTTGTGTGTTTTGGGAGATTTTGTGATTTTTAAGATGAGATTAAACACCTGTGTTTTTGTGTTTACCTGCAGGCTTCAGTTACATGAAATATGAAAAACTTTGCTGCATCAAACATGCTTATAAAGAACCATACTGTTAACTACTTGTTTTACCATTGTTGTTAGAAATTTGATATTCAACCTTGACAAATGAACTGAAGTTGAAAACTCAGGAAACTTGAAACAACTTTTTATAAATAATGAATTTATTCAACCTTAGGTTTGGATTAACTACTCTGGTGTATTTGGGTGTTATTGCCTGTCTGAAATACCAACCTTGTGTCATAGAAGCTGCATCTCTAAGAGCTTATTTGCAACATCTGATGTGTGTTATGAAGGAACCATATTCAGCTAATATAATATTTGCATTTAGTTTTTTAATATTTCCATTTGTGAATAATTTTCACCAGGGTAGATGATTCGTGCCCACCTTGACAACAGATTATTTAAAGAAACTGTCTACAATCTATTCATAGTCTAATAAGTAAGTAAATGTAGTTAAATGACTCCAGTAAATAATATCTGCGAGAAGGAAATCACTTGGAGTAATTATGCTTTGATTAGAGGTCACATTTAGTGGCAAAACGGTGGAGTTTAATGAAAAGTTTTCATATTGAATTTACAACTGAATTAAATTACGATTTATATTAAAGAATTCTATGACTATTTATCTGTCCAGTTGATGAAAATAGTTAACTACAAAGAAAAATAACATCATTGGATAAGTATATTGGTCGGAAATAGTTTGTCTACTAGTATAAAATGGAGGTAGAAAGGTAAGCTACGATATAAACACAACAAGAACAAAAAGGCAGTTCTAGCAGAAAAAGAATCACAATAGGAATGTGAACTATTAAAATAGGACAAGTATATTTAAAAGGTTACAAAAAATTAATGAGATGGATAAAAATGCAAAAATTGTAATAACAAATTCACAATATTAACTTAACAGTTAAAACTAGCTTAATCACCTAGCTGTGGGAAGTTAGCTAAGCCCAGTTAGGTAGCTGAGTTTCAGTTTCAAATTGAAAACTTAAATGTTAAAGATTAGGTAGTAACCAGGAGGAACCAGTGGAGAACAATAAAACCAGGGAGTATAATTACTGAGGTAGGGTGGAGAATGGACCAGTGAACAATGGGAGCTAACCAGTGTGAAATCAGGAACAGCTGGTGGGACAGAGAATGCAGGCAACTGAAGGAGGTAGGCTAATTAACACAGATGAGCAGGGAGTCCAGGGAAGTAACAGAAACATGTAAATGAACAGAAATAAGTAAACAATGAGACTACCTAAATGACATAAACAGGGAGGAACTAGATCTACACAGAAATACAAACTAAAACATCTAACACAGAAATTCAAGAAAATAATCTAAACACAAGAATGATGAATCTAATCAACATGAATGAACTGAAAAACAGCAACTGAAGAACAGGGCAGTGTAGAGAGATTAGACAGAACTCAAACTCAAAACCTCCAACAGAGGCAGATTATGACAAATTTTGACAAATAGATTCAACTGACTTCTACATTTAATGTTTAAAGTGTTTTTTCATTTAAGCTTTAAACAAATATCTTAAATATGTTTGCATGCCATCTACAAAACAAATGAAAGATTCTTGCATTAAACGGACTAATATGACTTGTGATACTCCAAATAGAGGACAACATGGTTGAGTTGCTGATGCAGAAACTATAAAAATTCTGTTACACAAAAGTTTTGTTTGCCTTTAAATTAAATATTATGACATTCATCACAAAAAATATTTATCCATCCCCTAACATGCCTCTTACTCTTGTTTTTATTACCATAATCATAAAAACCTTTTACCTCTGGTCGTGCCTAGCTTCATTCAGAGTTTTTTCATTCTACTTGATGAAAAATTATTATTTAAAAAAAGTCTTGTGATGAGATGTGAGTGAGAGTGAGCTGGAAAAGTTTCCTTCTGAGGGAATAATTGTACTGATACAGGAAGGACTTTACAAGGTAATACCTCAGGTATGCAGAGCTCACTCAGCCCTTTAATGAAGGTGTGTTTATGTGTGAAGGTCAAATGCATTTTAAAATTCCTTCACCCATCTTCTATCCATTCAGGTCTGTGTTTTGTTCTCCGGACTGTCTTTGCTTTTCATCACTGTTCTTCCTCATCATTCAGCTCTTCCCTCTCTTTCAGGACCCAGCTGGGATCTTCGAGTTGGTCGAACTGGTTGGAAATGGCACCTATGGGCAGGTCTACAAGGTAAGACTTGTGAAACCTAAACTTGGGTTACTTTTCATAAGCTTGCCCTCCTAAAGTCACCAATAGTTGTTTAGTTTATTAAAATAATAGAATGTAGGTTCCTTATTTTGGGGCTTTTTCAAGCAGTTACCCAAAATTGTTAATGTTTGAGATTTTAAAGCTGTTTCTTAAAGATTTGTTGTTAAAATATTTCGGAATTAAATCTCTAAATTCTAGGGTTAGAACTGTGCTTTGAAACAAGCTGTTACTGTTTCTCTTTATGATGATCTAATAGTGACAAAAAACTGAGGTTATTGTTGACTTTCCTTGAGTGAGACCTGAGAGGCTGGCAAAACAAGCAGCCTGTGTGTTTATTTTTGTGTATTGTTTTACCTTGAAGGCAATTAACTCGTCTTCTGATGCACATTGAGCTTCATTGCTCCGGTTCTGTCTGCGGTACGTGCATTATTGATCTGCCATTTCTACAAGTTGACACCTCCTCTGCAGAAAATGATTGATGGAGTAAAATTAACACGATCTGTGTGAGCTTACAAAAAAAGGAAGAATGAACACATAAACAGGAAAATGCTTGCTAAAAGATCATCCAGTGCCACCTTACAGCCAGACTATCCAATGCATTTGATGTGATTCTTATTTGTTTGACTGAATCCTGATTGAACTCTTCATTTGATCTCTACATTTTGATTGGTCATGTCTGACCCTTAGCCTTGACCCTGATCTCATTATAACTCTACACAGTAATGCTGATCTTATCTACCTTCCAACCATAACTTTACCCATGGGTCTAGTGTTTTTCTAAGAAATGAAATCTATATTTATGGGACAGAGAGCTATAAATGACATGCGACAGGTAATACACAACCTTTGACTTTCCATTACACCTGAGTATTCAACAAAGGAGGAATGGAAAAGTCATTAAGACCATTTATTCCCCCTCTCCAACCGCTACATGTTGCCTCTTCACCCAAGTTGAAGAGGTTTTCCATTTGTGTTTTTTATTTCTATTTGAACTCTTACTGCAGCGTAGAGATTTTCACTGAAGGAGTTTTAGGGCTTCTAATAATAGAGACTTTTAATAAGAAAATCTATTTTTTCTGGATCCTTCTGGGACAGAAACTTTCTGATTAGTTTTTTTAGCATCACCTTTTGTTGTACAGTTAATTTATCTCACAGTCAGAAATTCTGAGCTCTGTGAGGCCCAGTCCACAGATCACTCCAGAAGATCATCATCTGATTGCCCAGCTGGCCAAACTTACATCATGTGGTCTGGAGCCAGAAAACAGCTGATTCTGACCTATGTGGGTTTTCACATGTAGTTTTTGCTCATGTTGCACAACGTCTTACCTCACATACATGAGATCCTGTTTCATTCGTTTTCCAGGTTCAGACTAAATTAGCATGTCATTCTCCTTCCTGCTGTCATCACTAACTTCTCGTGAGCAGTTTTCTGAAATCGGTCTTCAGGATCAGAAAGACGTATTTTTCTCGTTCTCATCATCTTCCGCTTTATCCGGGACCGGGTTGCGGGGGCAGCAGACTCAGCAGAGACACCCAGACGTCCCTCTCCCCAGACACCTCCTCCAGCTCGTCCAGGAGGATCCCAAGGCGTTCCCAGGCCAGACGAGAGACATAGTCCCTCCAGCGTGTCCTGGGCCGTCCCCTGGGCCTCCTCCTGGTGGGACGTGCCTGGAACACCTCCCGAGGAAGGCGTCCAGGAGGCATCAGGTATAGATGCCCGAGCCACCTCAACTGGCTCCTCTCGATGTGGAGGAGCAGCGGCTCTACTCCGAGCTCCTCACCCTATCTTTAAGGGAGTGCCCGGCCACCCTACGGAGGAAGCTCATTTCAGCCGCTTGTATCCGGGATCTCGTTCTTTCGGTCATGACCCAAAGTTCATGGCCATAGGTGAGGGTAGGAACGTAGACTGACCGGTAAATCGAGAGCTTCGCTTTTCGGCTCAGGTCTCTCTTCACCACAACGGACCGGCACAGCACCCTCATTACTGCGGCAGCCGCACCAATTCGTCTGTCGATCTCCCACTCCATTCTTCCCTCACTCGTGAACAAGACCCCGAGATACTTAAACTCCTCCACTTGAGGCAGGAACTCCCCTCCAACCTGAAGAGGACAAGCCACCCTTTTCCGGTCGAGAACCATGGCCTCGGACTTGGAGGAGCTGGTTCCCAGCCGCTTCACACTCGGCTGCGAACCGCCACAGCGCATGCTGTAGGTGTTGGCTAGTGGGGGCCAGCAGGACCACGTCATCCGCAAAAAGAAGAGACGTAATCCTCTGGTCCCCAAACCAGACCCCCTCCGGCCCTTGGCTGCATCTAGAAATCCTGTCCATAAAAGTTATGAACAGGACCGGTGACAAAGGGCAGCCTTACCGGACTTGTTTTTTTATATGACAAATGATAGATAATGCACTATTAATGCAAATCATCTGAGCCCTGAGGAGCTTTCACCATAAGACTCTCTAGGCTAGAAACGAATGACAATTAATTAGTATTCATCATTGTCTCTGTAATTATCCCAAATGTTATTTCCTGGAAAATTCATGACATGATTTCTGTATTTCAGGAGTTATAATGAGACTAAAGAGATGTAGAAATGTCTTCTTCTTAAACACTGGAGTTAAAACATCTTAAAAAGGGTCACGTACAGAAGGTGAAATGCTGAGTTTCTGTTAAATTTTGCCCCAGTTTTTATATTAGGTTAGGTTGCTGGTTTTAGCAGCTCGGGGTGTCCTCCTGATTCCCCTCCAGGCTCCCTGATTTAGCAGTTTTTCACACTTAAAGACAGTGATCTTGGAACAAGGAAGAGACGCCTGGATGAAGAGTAACATTAAGCATTAAAATATATGGACGTTCAGGCATGAGACTGCTGCCTCAGAAGCTGCTGTGCAGGTTTCCTGCTCACTGCGACTGTTTCTCCACTTTGTTTCAGTTTCCCTTTAAACGATTAAAAACTCAGTCTTGAAGTTCAACCAATGAGGAGGCATCTTCAGTTTGAATTGGATGTGATTAGGCAGTGAATCAGTTTCCTCGAGGTGGAGTTTATTCAATCTATTTTATTGATTGGAGAATCTATTTTATTGATTGGAGAGCAGAAAAAATGGACGTCTGTTTCCTTTAAAACGCTTTATTTTCAGACATGTCTGCAGCTCATTCAAGTTGCAGCAGAGCGAGAGAAAGCAGCACTGTTAGCAGATAACAGGAAAGCTGAACTGAGTGCAACAAAGTTGATCTGTTTTATCCTTTCAAGCTTTGAACCTCTGCCATGGAGTATGCTGGATTTAAAACGGTTGGCAGCCCTTTGGAAATTTCAGAAGGATAGTGTGGATTCTCTGGGAATCCACACTTACAGTGCAAATTATTGCTGCTAATCATGATCTCAGTTATAGTTTTATAAATACCAAAATTATCCTCTTATTATATTATATTATCCTAAAATAATAACACAGTGTTGGGACATCATCTCTGCTCCTTAGATAAATTTATGTTGCGAAGAAGAAGGATTCAGAATGTACAAGACAGCCCAACAAGCTTCAGGACCATCTCATCTTGATGAGGGCGCTACAGAATCATCCTGCCACCAGTGCAGAGCTTCCTCAGCATTGGCAACAGATGAACATTGATCCATATAAAGCCAAGAGAACCATGAAGGTCAGACTGAAGTTATACAGGAAATACAAGGATGGATGGATAGCAGAAGACTGATTAAAGACAATGTTCTCTGATGGATCCTCCTTCTGGTGTCTGGAGCATCTGGAGAAGAAAAGATGAGAACATCCTGATCCAATCCATGTGGGGGGTTACTCCTCCAAGGGAGCGGGCCACTCCCAAAGAACTGCCTTGACTTAAGACTGAGATTGAAATGTCTTTAAGAGCACGTTCTTCCAGGAATTCAGGAAACAAGTTGGTGATCTAAGGATTTCCCAGCATGATGGAGCACTGTGTCACAAGGTTAAAGTGATAATTACGTGTTTCAAAGATCAGAATGTTGAAATCTTGGAGCTGTTGTCAGGAAACTCAAAGGATCTGGACCCTTAAAGAGAACATGTGGCTAGCTCTCAAAAAGCAGGTGGGAAAACAGAAGCTGTGGTCAACTTCAACCACTGAGAAGACAAGAATGTGTCATCACTATGAGTCAGGATTTGGTCTAGAAGTTGTTATTCAGCATTTCAGAGACAATAACTGAGTGTATGAAGAGGAAGTATTGACTTTTCTCATAAATCTGATGGATTTGGTAATAAACCCCTTGTTTTTAATTGCTCTTAAATAAACCAAAGAACAACCTTTCATCCATGATTACACTCTAGTTGAACAAGTGCTTTTATCTCCTTCAGATTCCTGCAGAAAGGCTTTAATTTGAAATTGGCTGCCAACAACAGAACATGGAAATGTTTGATTTAGCTCTGAGACGAAGCTGGGAGCCTGTCAGATGTTCTGATGTCACAGCCTTTTGTTTCCTGACACGGAGAGTGGGATCCTTTGTGATTTTACTTCCTGAAAATATCACAGTATGTGGCTCTTTTATACACCCTGCAATTTACAGGATGATCTCACTGGGTGAAGATGGAACCAACAAATTACTGTTGGGTTCCTCCTGAAAACAAAGTAAACAGGAACAACCGAGCATTTTTAGAGGAAATAACATGTTAAACAATATGAGGAATTTGGCGTGTAACATGTAAAACAAACCACATGCCATGTTATTAGCTACGTTCTTGTCATGAACTTCTTTCATGTAAACTGCTGCTTACAGAAGACAGGAGCTAAAACACTTCCACACGTGTTGCCATGTCTTCTGGAGAATTTGAATTAATTACAGGAGGCAAACGTGTTTCTACAAGGAATGCTTGTTCAGCTACATGAGATTTATTTTTTGAATTAAAGGTCATTTTTATTGCTAACTTTTTTAGGTTATGCTATATCTGGTAGCTACTGATGTTTGATCATTGTTAAACCATTTCTGCAAAACATTGTCTTAAAATCACGAACATATTTGATTGTTTGTAACTTTTCTCTGAGTTTCCATCTAAAATCTATAAACCTGAATCTTAAGATAAATTGGGATCACAAGTTAGCTGTGAGTGCCATCATTTTATCCCTTTTAACCTACATAGAAAATGTGTGGGTAGTTCTGTGGAGAGGTTATGAATAGTTAGTATCTTACCTGTTGTAGGTTACTCATTTCATCCAGCGGTCCTCAAACGTTTCAGTGTCGAACCCATTAAAATATGAGAATTGGTAACCCTGACTTTTGATTTCATATACAAGAATGAATATACAAGTAAGTAAGTTCAACAGGGGTATAATGAAAGTAAGTTGTGTTTTATATTCTTCAATTTCTGGCATAAATATATTTACGTTTATTATTTTGTATAATATGGAAGTTTTTTGGTGGTGTGAGTCAATACTTTTGGCAATATAGTGTATGTTGTTTGAGAGATCTAATGGATCAGTACACTGCCCAAGGCTTTAAAGGACTCTGTGCCAATCCAAGTCTGCCTGGAATTCACCGATCTAATTAAAAACTACAATTCTGTCAACATTTAGGTAGATTTCTGCTCTAGTTCTGACCAGCATTGTTACTCTGATCCAGGAAGCTACATGTTAGCAAGCTGTGCAGTCATTGTGTAAAAAAAAGCAGCTGTGAATGGTCTTACTTTTCTGCACAAGGTCTGTTTAACATGTAAAGGTTTAACTGCTGTAATGCAGCTTTAATACCTCCCCTAAAATGTCACCAGTGTGTCAACAGTTTGTTTCCAGCTTACAACATGTCCATTTGGGCCTAAAAACTAGTTTAAAACTCATACAATGCATGTGGATGGGAGAAGGTAAAATCCTTATTTACAATCATATAGAAGCCGTGGTCAAAGGTTCTCTCCTTCATTTAGCTCAGACACTAGGAAGAATGAGTTACTGCTGCAGTTAATTAATATGAGTAAAACCATTCAAGAAGTTATTGATTTATTTTATAATAGGTTCAGGGATGTCAGCAGATCTTTTGTACTAGCAGAGGCCACATACAAAGTAAAGAGAGCAAAAAACATGAGAAACTTTGCCCCTCTATACCACCACTACCTGTAGTTGCCTTGATAATCAGACTTTGCTGGAGCTTTTTTTCTCAAAGCTAAGGTATTAACTGTTTTGTAAGCCTGCCCCCAGCCTTGGGGTTTTCCTTTCCTTTAAGCCAGGATTCTGTATATGGCTTGTATATACATATAAAATTTAATCAAAATATCAACTCACTGACAAAAACAATAACCAGAATTGAACCAAATGTTATCCACATGAACAACCCACCATTAAGCAGATGTTCAGATTTGATCTGCAGGGAGCTTTAATTGTTAGAACAAGGAGGCAGTTACCTGAGCTTCTAACAGTCGGTTAAAACAGTAAGAGGATGCTTTATAGACCTATTACCAGCATAGTATGACAGGGGTTTTCACATTGTACGTTTACATGAGACCAGGTGATTGCATGAGTGATTGCCATCAAGGACTCATTGTTTTTTAACATAGTGCCACTCTGACCTCTGTTGCTTCATGAGCCAAAACGTCATGGTGCTTCATTTGCTCAACTTTGAAAACAGGCAGAGTGATAATGATGACATGATTTTGTTGTATGAAGCTTTAAATTGAATAAATAAAAAAATGTTGTGAAGCCAATAAATAAATTCTGAAAATGGTCTGAATATAACCTTAATCTATCTTTATATGGTTGGATCAAAAGGGATAGTGGAAACAAATAGAGGAGAGGATTATGAAGTAAATGTGCTTATATTACTTTATAACTGGGCTTATGTTACGAGGGACAACATTTTTTTAATTTTATTTAAAAACAACATTTCCTCTCTACTGGACGTCAGACGGCATCTCTGTTTTCAAGATGATTTCCCCAAAAAGGAACAGCACGTTTGGAATGAACATTTTCTGTCCATTCTAGTTCTCTGCTCTTTTCTTTGTTGCTCCATTGCAAAATAAAATGCTTAAATAGATTGCTAGTGCTGACGCAATACAATCCTAAGACAAGAAAATGTGATGGGGGGGTCTGCAGGGGTGCGAGGCTTCGAACGTCACTACATGCATCAACAAAACCCTCAATACACGCTTCACAAAAATCTCGAGACCTGGACGCAGAATGACTCATCACTATCTGACACCCATGGTCCAAAGCTACCTCTAACACCATCAACTCCACTGGTGATACCACCATTGTTGTCCTCTGGTGACCATTCCAGACATACCCATTTCCGATCTGCATGACCACCAAATTACATCCAAATCAGACCGGTCCTCCTGTCCGATTCAGTAAATTATATTTTTTTGAATTTATTAAAAGTGGTTTATTCAAAGAAACCAGAGAAATGCATCATATCTTCCGTTCATTCAGTGATTGGTTCAACTTTCTGGCAGCATGATGTCAGCAGGTGTTTGGCCATGTGCAAGTTGGTCTGTGAGATTTATTTTGTTGGATTAATTTGGCTGACTCATCACAGTAACATTGTTGAAGACTTGTATCTCCTTAGGCGTAGAAAGGAGTCATATCTGCTCTATTTGGTCCAGTAATTTCTGAAGTGCTTTGTACCCTCTTAAGGCTTTTTTTCTCTTCTTAGATTAGATTCTTAGTAAAACACTCAATTTTCCTTGAAAATTGCTTTTAACTCAGAGGTTGATAGATGATCTGACCTTCAGCATCTCTCTTTGCAGTTTTAACAGCATGAGTGGAGCATGATGGAATGATTTTAGTCTCCCAGTTGAATCTCTGGGGAAGTAAAATCCCTAAACTGAAACTGGTAGATGTGGAAGTTGGTGTTGGACGGTAAAACTAAGATCAAGGTCACTTTGTTTTGGTTCATCACTGCTCTGGGCTGATTTTAGGATGAAGGCTGTGATGTTTCATCAATTTTATGGACTTTCCGGAGACTATAGTGCCAGGTTCACACAACAGTTGGTATTAAGTTTCTGTGAACAATCACAACATTATTAGTTTCCGTCGGGAGAAACTGTTAAAGATGTGAACTGTTTGAGTCATGTCTCACTGAAAGTTAGGAAAAAGTTTTGAATTAAATTAATTATACAACGGATAAATGTCCTGCTGCATCCATGAATGTTAGAGCAGAACCTGGAAGACTGTCAGATATTTCTTTATCAGAAAGTTGAGGCGTTTTTCAGTGTAGAGTTCAGGCTGTTTTTATGTAAATAAGAACACGTTTCAGGACAAATTTCTGGGAATTTTTGAGTCATGATGCCTGGAATGAAACATCTACAATCTTGGTGCATACTAAGCAAAATAAAAGGGGTCAAGGTGACTACAGATAGCAGAGCGTGATTCATCAGTAAAGTATTTTTAAATATTCCTGTATTTCAAAGTCCCATTAATCATCCTCTTACAGACACAAGTACAAACAAAGTTCAGGACGTTTCTTGGTATTTGTCTGTGGCAGGAAAACCTGCTGATTCCTGATACTAATCTAGTTTTTTTTAAAATAAAGACTTTTTTAGAAGAACAAAGTTAAACTGGAGAGCATCTATAAAATTTAATCAAAAACCTAAATATTCCAGCCTTGAACTTAAATTCTAAATAATTTAATAGAGTAAACCAGTTGGTTTGTTTTTCCCATCCATCCATCCATCCATCCATCCATCCATCCATCCATCCATCCATCCATCCATCTCCATCCATCCATCCATCCATCCATCCATCCATCCATCCTTCCATCCTATGTGAGTTCTGGTTGTGGAGTTAACAGTGACAATGTGCAGCTCATTCTGGATCCTAAAGCATATCTGGTGCTGAAGGGTTTTATAGCCCTCCAATGAGTTCTGGCTCCGCCCTTTTTATTGTGGGGGAGCATGGGCCGTTCCCCAATCTCTCCTGGATGATGGAGCTCCTCGTCTTATTTCTAAGACAGAGCGCAGCCATCCAAGGACCTTGTTCATTTGGTCATCATCCAGATCCAATGACAGTAGGTCACAGTCAGTATGCAGATTGGCCACTGAATGAGGAGATTTGCCTTTTGACCTACGTCATGTTGTCAGATAGGTTCTATTTCAGTGATTTCTTCCTCCTACAGGTCTGGCATTAATCAGGTCTGGGTGTGACTTATGAAATTAAACTCAGCTGCCCAGAAAAGGTGGTTTGTCACATTTAATGCATGATTTAATAGAGGAGAAATTATATGTTCACACATGCCTGGTTGGTTTGGTTTTCTCTCGTTATACGTGAAGTCATCCATTAAAAACTGAGCTTTGGGTTTACCCAGGTTACACTCCCAGTAAATCTGAGAGTTGACCTTCCCAGACAGATGGGACACTTTCTCCAGTCCTTTTTTTTTTTAATATTGGGACCACCTCCACGGTCTACTATCCTCATGTAAAAGCCTAATATGCCTGAAAGTTTCTAACCACCACAAACGTTGTTTCTGTATTTTGAAGATAATACAAAGCCTATTCACATCGTATTTGAAAGGTAAAAACATGCAAATGTTTGAACTCGAGAGCTGATGTTTGGTGTGAAACACAGATCTGCAGAACATTTATCACAACCTGATCTTTGTTTCAGCGCGTACGTCAGGCTCACACATGCAAAAGCTTGTTTCTTCTGCTGCTGCCCCAGATGTTGTTGAAAACAGCAGAAATGTATTTTTAAAAATGTTCTGCACCGATGATCTAATGTTCCAGCTGATATTCTGATGAACACACAGTTTTTTAAGTTCTTAAAACGACAACAGGCTGCTGACTGGGGAGCATAATGCCTTTCTAAAAGTCTGCTGTTTCTATTCTTGGTTGAACTTTTTCAGCTCACTTCTGAAATGCCAGATTTGACGGTTTGCATTACTACATGGACAATGAGCTCCGTTTCCAGGCGACTTGCTGTGTTGGAGTGCAGCAAGGAAACTCAGCTTGTGTTTAACTGATTTTGTCTTCATGTGTCAAGGCTTGTGTCTGGGATAGGAATGTGAGGCATGCCCGAATCCGGTACCTGAGGTGTGTTGTTTTTGTGCCTCGGTCTGCAACAGAACGATATTCTGCTCCGATTTTTTTCATCTTCAGATCCTCCTCCTCAGCTGCCACCTCCACCCCCCCGTTCTCGCTTCGACTCTATCTTTATCTCACCCTTGCTGCTTGTATGTGTCGATTCAGATACTGTTTTAATGCAGCCATCTCAAGCCTTTGCCATAATCTCCATCTCTCACACACACACACAAACAGGCCAACTCACGCTGGGAGCTCAGCGTCACCCTTGGGAGATTGTCTGGCCGACGGTCAGTGTCAGGGGAAAAGAGATAGCAAAACAAAGAGCCTCTCTGAGATATTATCGCTTCCTTTCATCTGCCCTGCTTTATCTGCCTCTCCTTTTATTGCTTCATCGAGGTGGATTGCTGCCATTTGTCCTGCAGTCACAGCCACACTCACCACACTTAACCTGGGGTACAAAGATTTGCTTCACACACCCATCTGGATTTTGAATTTGGTGAGAAAATCCATCCCAAATCCAGAACCAGTGCTGGAGTTTATATCTTTAATCAATTTCCTTTTAAACAGCCAATTTATCATAAAGTTATGACATATGAGTATACATTTGAGATTTCTTTAGAAAATCTGGATTAGTTCAAAAAGGTTTTCGAGGTTTGATGGATACGTTCTCCTTTGAATGCAAACAAGCTTTAAATTACCTCTGTAACTTTACAGTTTCATACAGCGTGGTAACTTTGAGCGCAAAATTTTATAGTTTCCTGTCATTTTTTAACGTGGTCCAGATCAATAGTTTTCAAGACTTTCTGAAGGTCTTTCGGAGTTTTTCTTTGGACCTTCTCAGTTTTTTCCACTCACACTTGTCCATAACTTGACCATTTCCAAAATATTTAACTCCTAGCTACGACTCATTCTGGGACATAAAGGCTTCTATACAGAAGGGATGAATCAGTGTTGTGTCTAAGGGCCAAACCTGTCACTACAAGCCACGTCTGTTTATTAGTTGGATGTGTCTGGACCGGGGGAACCAAATGTAAATACAGAAGGCAGATGCTGTGTTCCCAGGTGGCTGGACATGGAGAAGTTATTCATATCATTAGTGTGTTTCTGGGTACTGTTTCAAGTATAATTATCATAAGTGGGCTGAACAGATTTTGAGAGTTGCAAGCTTTATCCTTTAAAATGAAAGATGTGCACCCTTTAGGAACTTTAACTATTACGAAGGAGAATTAAACAACTAATTAAATTCATACTGATACAGTACAATCATATAAACAGGGTAGATTTAATTACAGTACAACACAGTGTTATTTGGATTATAATGTCAAATGTTATCTATGTAAACCCAGCTGATTATTTTGAGTCATTAACTTTGTAGCAATTCAATTAAGTTTATCGATGTAGTGCCAATTCACAACACGTCGTCTCAGGTAAGGTATGTTTATTTATATAGCGCTTTTCAGTAACGAGACACTCAAAGTGCTGTACATACAATTACAATACAATCAGAAAGAACACAGAAAAACAAATAAAATGCTAAGAAATCTAAAAATCTATGAATCCTTCCGAGAAATCTAAAAATCTCTGGTCAATATTACAATGATACAGATAACATTAATAATCCTTTGGGTTTTACTGGTAAGAGCTGGTTCTAAACCAATCTTTCTAAAGAGGTAATTATATAATTAAGTCCTCAATGTAGGGAAAGCATCTTGTGCTAAGAAGTCTCATCATTCCACTGAATTCTGACTAGGGAAGCTGAATCACTGGTACAAAACAGCTTTAATCCACATTTTCAGGTGCTAATAATATATTGCTTTTACTGGTGCTGAAATTGAACTAAGTAATCTAACTAAGAAAGCTGGGTCATTGGTGTAAGAGCAGCTAAAGTCCAAGTTACTAATAATGTTTGGTTTTCGCTGGTAAAATCTATGAAAAGTAATGAAATCACACATTTAGGTAAAGTAAGATAGGATTGGAAAAAATCATATTTCAGACTCTATTCTTAGCAGAATAGAGTCTGAAACAGTACAAAAAAACCTCAGCAGGGGTAAGCAACACACACATAAGTAAAGATTCAGCAAGGGTACGGTGAAATCTTGAGGGTGTGAATGTAAGTCTGAGTGTGTTTGCAAGAATTAGACTGTCAACCCTGATAGAAGCACCTTTGTCCTTGAGAAGAGAGGTGGAAGTTTTATCAATCGGCTGCATAGTCCTATCAGCACACAGCTGGTAGGGGAGTGCTGGGGAAGAGCGTCGTGTTTATATAACATCCAGGAGATATTTTATCGATAAGGCACTTTACAAAGTCCATTCAATCGATCAATCGATCAATCATACAGATTCCAAGTCAAGTTCATTCATTCTAATTGATCACAATAATCAAACAATAAAGTCATATTTAGTTTATTATTCAAACTGGTTAAAAAGTTTTTCTGTCTAAGGAAACCCAGCAGATTGCATGTAGAGACAGTGGACAGTCACTGGCGTTGACTTTGCAGCAATACCTCATACTGAGCATGCATGTAGCGACAGTGGAGAGGAAAAACTCCCTTTTAACAGGAAGAAACCTCCAGCAGAACCAGAACCAGGCTCAGTGTGAGCGGCCATCTGCCACGACCGACTGGGGGTTTGAGAGAACAGAGCAGAGATAGAAAAAGAACAAAGAAGCACTGATCCAGGAGTACTTTCTATGGAAAAGAAAGTAAAACATTATTGGTTGTAGCTTCTTCAGTGGCTTCATCTAGGAGAGAAAGACAGCTAAGCAGATGAACTCTGAGGCAGTTTTCAAGGCTAGAGTATGAAAGATACCAGAGTATCTATGTCTAGGAGAGACAGGATTAACCACTGAAAGACAGGGTCATTGGCTTTGCACCAGTGCCTCATATTGGGTAAGCATTCAGCGGCAGTAGAAAGGATTGAGTCCATTTGGCAGGAAGAAATCTACTGCAGAACCATATATTGACTCGTTAAAAACACACAGATTTAGGATTTCTTGTGTATGATTACTTTTGACTTCACCTACCAAGATGTGCTTACAGAGTCCTGCAGCAGATTAAAATCTGTGTTCAGGACTTCACGCCTGGCGGTGCACTGCACTGAAAACTCATTCACCTTCATCTTCCCATGCTGCTGGTTATGATTAAAATGTTGATGGTGTTTCCTCCTACAGAGCAAGACTGAAACTGTTGGTGCAGAAATCTCCCATATGTATAGGTAAAACCTGTAAGTAGGTCAAGGTCATGGAAACAGCTGCGGTGGTAGCATTGCATTGGATGGCTAAGAATCATCAGAGAAGTGATAAAAGGTTACAGCATCTTGACTGCCTTCATACTAAAATTGGGTTTTCCACTTTTGCTGTGATCTGGACATGAACACCCTGAGAGGTCTTGGAGGCTGTAAAGTCATTTTCAAATGAACACTTTATCAACAGCCTGTGAAAAAAGACACAATTTGAAACCACTTGTTTAATCAAAACCATGAAACAAAGTGAACAGTTTGACAAACAGAAACCAGGATTCCAGCTCCAACGAGGTGATTCCCAACAAACGTGTGGCGGAAAACACAGGGAGCAGATAATCAACTACAGGATGATGATCTCTCAGGTCCTGTTTCAGTTTCTTAAAAGGTTGACTTTCAGATCCTGTAATCCGCCGACTAACACTTCTTTTGTCCTCCAGTTATTTATATTTTCTTGTTGGACTCTACGTTTTCATAATGAATGGGATAAAAATATAAAGAAATGAGGGGTTGATGAAAAACTGGATGGAGCTAAAGTTCATGTTATAGTTGTTTTTTTACACAGGACTATATAAAACACATAAAGTAAAATGAAAAGTAGAAGCAGCAAGAGATTACTTTTCAGTTTTGTTTTTTACTTATAACAGGGGGCACATGTGTTGGAGAAGGGATGATTCGAAACGTTGCTCCTGAGGAATATATATATATGTACATGTGTACATATATATATATTCCTCAGGAGCAACGCACATACAGGTGCTGGTCATAACCCATTATTTCAGTAATTCCATTCAAACTTGTATATTCATTCATTACACACAGACTTATTTCAAATGTTTATTTCTTTTAATTTTTATGATTATAACTTACAACTAATGAAAACCCCAAATTCAGTATCTCAGAAAATTTGAATATTGTGAAAAGGTTCAATATTGAAGACACCTGGTGTTACACTAATCGGCTATTTAACTCATAACACCTGCAAAGGCCTTTAAATGGTCTCTCAATCTAGTTCTGTAGGCTACACAATGATGAGGAAGACTGCTGACTTGACAGTTGTCCAGAAGACGACCATTGACACCTTGCACAAGGAGGGCAAGACACAAAAGGTCATCCCTAAAGAGGCTGGCTGTTCACAGAGCTCTGAGTCCAAGCTCATTAATAGAGAGGCGAAGGGAAGGAAAAGATGTGGTAGAAAAAAACGTACAAGCAATGGGGATAACTGCACCCTGGAGAGGACTGTGAAACAAACCCCATTCAAAAATGTGGGGGAGATTCACAAAGAGTGGACTGTAGCTGGAGTCAGTGCTTCCAGAACCACCATGCACAGACGTATGCAGGACATGGGTGTCAGCTGTCGCATTCCCTGTGTCAAGCCACTTTTGAACAGCGTCAGAAGCGTCTTGCCTAAAGACAAAAAGGACTGGGCTGCTGCTGAGTGGTCCAAAGTTATGTTCTCTGATGAAAGTAAATGTTGCATTTCCTTTGGAAATCAAGGTCCCAGAGTCTGCAGGAAGATAATCCATGTTGCTTGAGGTCCAGTGTAAAGTTTTCACTGTCAGTGATGGTTTGGGGTGCCATGTCATCTGCTGGTATTGGTCCACTGTATTTTCTGAGGTCCAAGGTCAACGCAGCCGTCTACTAGGAAGTTTTAGAGCACTTCATGCTTCCTGCTTCTGACCAATTTTATGGAGATGCAGATTTAATTTCCCAATTACCAGTACCTGGTTTAAGGACCATGGTCTCCCTGTTCTTAATTGGCCAGAAAACTCGCCTGACCTTAACCCCATAGAAAATGTATGGGGTATCGTGAGGAGGAAGATGCAACACCCCTGACCCAACAATTCAGAAGAACTAAAGGCCACTATCAGAGCAACCTGGGCTCTGATAACACTTGAGCAGTGCCACAGACTGTCATTTTAGTCATTGAGTTCTGAACTTCCTGCTTTAACAGCACGTTTAATTTGGTTTCTGCTCACTTAATGGGTTTATAGCTTGAACAGCTGCCTGTTTATCACAAGTTCAACATTTCATTTCAAGGACATGTTTCAAAGAGAGGAGAAAAAGGATAACCCTGAGTTTCCTCCTGCTGACTCTGAAGTCAGTATCACCACAGCTGCTGAGGCTGGGAAAGTGGAAATTCATTCACTTCACCGCACAGACTCTGTTTCCTCATGGTAACCATAGCAACAGGCCAGGCAGCCCGGCAAGCCAATGGGGAGGCTTCGAAGGAGGCAAAGTGATGGCAGCATGTGTGTGCTTCACACACATACAGGGTCACTTCAGCGTTCACACACATCTCAGTTACTCAGCGTTGCATCAGACGCTGACTGTTTCTGACAAGACCAAAATCACCTCAGAGGACGGAGAGTCTCTTCTTCGCATCCCTCTGTTTGTCTCTCAGCTTCTGTTTCTTGTTCTGTCCTCACATTATAGACTGTTCTTCAACATTTAACCTTTTTATGCTAAACTGACTAAACTCAGTACTGAGACACTGTTTGGTTATAGAGTTAGACTCAGTTATGAGAAGGAAGAACTGAAGAGGAACCAGACTGTTTGAAGACCCATAAAAACATTAGTTTTTGTCATAAACTTGACTAGTTTAACTCGTTTAAAAACAACTTGTCTAAACTCAGTCTTCATACTTTCAGCTGCAACTACTGTCATGGATGAAGAGCACATACATGTACAGTTAGTGGCAGCAATAGGTTCATCAATGGTTCTGTCCAGAAAAAGACACAGCTTAACAAGGAAATACTGGGTCAGGATTACTTTCCGGGGGAAATAAAAGCAATAAGAGTACTAAATGAAGCCAATAGCTCTTTTAATGGCCGCATAAAGAAACAGGACAAAGCTAAATACAATAGCCAGAAATGAAACAAAAATAAAAGTGCCTACTCAAAGGTAGGGATAGCAATAACTCTGCCAATGCCATCTTGGAAAACCACAGCAGCTAAACACACAAACACAGAAAATAAACATAAATAGTACACAAAGTCATTGACAGCAATAATGTTAATTGTTCCATTCAAGGAAGAGGCATGGCTAAATACAGAAGCACTGTACCAGGTGTACTTTCTATTGGAAAGAAACGCAAGCACACAAAGTTAATGGCAGCAACAGCTCCAACCATGGCTCTGTCCAGGAAAGAGACAGCCTAACACAGAAACAATGAGCCAAGGATACTTTCTACGGGAAGGAAATATTGAATACTCCAAAGTTATGGGGAATACGATCTCCACACTACTTTTAGACACGGATCATTTGCAGATCATCCATTAAGGCCTTATATTTATTTTTTTGACTTCTGCTTTTCCACTCATCTCAGTTTTTCTTTTAAAGACACATTGAAATGTTTCCTACAGGTTTGTTGAGCTCTGTTTTCCGCTTGGACGCTTTGAATTTGAGCAAATATTAGACTGGGTACATTTGATAGAAGATTTAACTGTAACTTCAATTAGCCAGACAAAGATTCTAGAAATATTTTCACAAATCATTACAATTAATTTAAAATAATTAAAATAATAATTTGAAATGGTCACACAGAGATGAAAAAGTTCATTAATTATCTCAGCAAAAGCAAGTTAAAATTAGGGAAACCATCTTATTGTATTTCTATAGAAAGCACAACACACTAATCACGATCATTGGTGTATTTTTGTGAGAATGTATGGGCTTTGAGCCTATGTGTGGAAAGTGTCGTATCCATGTTAAACCTTTAAGAAAGCTGCACAGCTGAGTCTCTGTCATCCATGATTTACTCTGTTTTCATTGCTTTTTTTGGTGGGGCAAGAAGATCACTTCTCCACTCTTAATCCAGCCTGCGAAGCTCTGTTTGGTTCAGCTGTTTTTCCAACTGGGAAAAGGGGAGATGTGGGCGATGATTCAGAGCTGTGGAAGCAGGTTAATACAAAGTCGAGAGAAACCCAACGACAGAGACGAATTAAATTAAATTCAAGATAGAAAATCAACTAAAAACACAAGAAATTGCATAAAATGATTCATAAAGTCAGTAATAAAGTGACTGAAATAATATATAAAGTCATTTCTGTCCATTTTTATATATGGTTCTCAACCACAGGGTATTGACAAGATATCAATGAAAGCAGCTGAAGACTAAGAGAGATAAAGAAATAAGCAAAAGAGTGGTATCTTTTTGTTAAATTGCAATAGTAATAATCACATTACAAACTGAGTTTTTTTCTAATATTTAACAACCCTTGTGCATGTTTTGTAAAACGGATTGCTTGCTCTGCACTAGCTGAGCTGAAACCCTCTATTCAGTGAGTAAGTTCATTGCAAAAAACTCATAGAATCACTTTTAACACCAATGTCTGACTTTATCAGTCTTTCCTACAACTGTGAAGAGACTCCTTATTCCAACATTGCTTCACTTCATGTAGGTTTGCAGGCATTAATTTCTGCAAAGCTCTCTGAAGGTCCCACCTCAGCATTTCAATCAGGTTAATGTCTGGACTGGGCCATTGCAGCGTCTTGATGCTTTTCTTTTTCAGCTGCTCTGTTGTAGATTTATTGCTGTGTTTGGGGTCATTGCCCTGTTGATGACCCAGTTTGGGCCAAGCTTCAGCTGTCAGACAGATGGACTCACATTTGATTCTGGAACACATTGGTATACGGAGGAGATCATGGGCGACTCAATCAGTGAAAGGTGCCCATGTCCTGTAGCTGTAGAACAAACCTAAATCATCAGACCTCCACCATTGTGCTTACCAGGTGGTGTTTGTTCTGTTGCGTTTGTTTTTGATGCTGTGCATCATGGCCAAACATCTCTACCTTGTTCTCATTTGTCCAAAGGACCTTGTCCTACAAGTTATTTGGTCCATTTGAGATGCAACATTACAAACCTTGTGTTATCGTGTTCTTTTAGGAAAGAAGACCCAAATGTGTCAGTCTTTTTCTTGCTGGCCTGTCATGATCTTTACCTTTTAACCAGCTTACTGAAGCCTGTAGTCTGAAATGGAGCTCTTGGATTTGTTGTCCTTTCTCTGAGCATTGTGTGCTCTGTCCTTGGGGTAGATTTGCTGGGATGTCCACTCCTGGGAAGATTGGCAACTGTCTTAAATGTTTTCTACTTGGGAATAGTCTTCCTCTCTGTAGAATAAGTGTTAAGGAAATGTTCTAATAACCCTTTCAAGATGGATGGACTGCAGCAGTAGCTCTGTAAGGTCATTGCTGTTGTCTTTCTGACTTGGCATTGTGGTTTAAATCTGTACAAAGCAAAGTTTAAAAACATCTGCATTAATTCACACTGATGATCACTCATTGATGCAAAAATATAAAAATTATCTGAATCTTTACATTTACTTATTTTGATCTGATATTGTATTTTTTTTCAGGGTCGCCATGTCAAAACAGGCCAGCTTGCTGCCATCAAGGTCATGGACGTCACCGGAGTATGTGTCTTATCAGCACACAGCCTATTGTTACTGCCTTGCCGCAGCACTTTAAATATTTCTATAGCTTTACGAAATCCTTGTGAATCTTTATATCTGTTTGTTTTCATTCTTCAGGATGAGGAAGAGGAGATTAAAGCTGAGATTAACATGCTGAAGAAGTACAGTCACCATAGGAATATTGCAACCTATTATGGAGCTTTTATCAAGAAAAACCCTCCAGGAATGGATGATCAGTTATGGGTATGGGTTTGTTTTAATAAACAGATTAAATGTTTACAGTCTATCTGGAGATGTTTTTTTCTGATAAAATCTGGATCCCATTTGAAGCATGTTTATTTCTCTGACAGTTGGTGATGGAGTTCTGTGGGGCGGGATCCGTGACGGACCTAATCAAAAACACCAAAGGGAACTCTCTTAAGGAGGAGTGGATCGCCTACATCTGCAGGGAGATCCTTAGGGTGAGGACCAAAACAGAAATGAATAGTTTTATCTTAGCAAAATATAGGATAAAGACTAGACATTTTTGCCCTGAACTAAAGGAAACCCAAACAGGTTCCCTGAGGAATACCAGGTAGATCAATGTTTTTCTAAAAATTGTTTTAACATTATGGTGTTTATGGGATTTACCCTGCATCTTTCTTCAGGGATTAACCCATCTCCACCAACACAAGGTCATCCACAGAGATATAAAGGGTCAGAACGTGCTATTGACGGAAAACGCAGAGGTTAAACTGGGTGAGAAACTGTTGGTGCATCCGGTTGCACCTAGAAACCCACTCTTAAATGGTGTCAACATAAAGCCCAGTCCTACACCTTCTTCAGTATTGTTCGTGTTTCCACAGTGGATTTTGGTGTGAGTGCCCAGCTGGACCGCACAGTGGGGCGAAGGAACACGTTCATTGGGACGCCGTACTGGATGGCCCCGGAGGTCATCGCCTGTGATGAGAACCCTGACGCCACATATGACTTCAAGGTAGGTCTGATGTTTGTTAGTGAGATCAAGGTGGAAACCAATCAGAAAGAAGGAACTTTAAAACAGTTCTTTGAGTGTTGCAATAAAAATAATTATAAAATAATAAGAATCATTCACTACTGGCTATGGACTATTTGGTCGTAGGACTATATTTTGAAAAAAATATCCTTTAAAGTCTTCAAACCTTTTTAGCATCTCAGACCTTTAAAGGACCATCATCTTTTAGAGACCTACAACCTTTTGAGTTCCTTAAAGTTTTTGAGGACCCTAAAGATTTTAAGGACTCCAAACCTGTGAGCACCTTAAACCTTTAGAGAACCTCAGACCTTTAATGAATCTTAAACTTTTATACAATCTTAAACCTTTCTTTTCATTTTAACGACAGTAGGTAGACAGGAAAGAAGGTAAAGAGAGGGGGACACATTCGGCTAAGGTCGCTGGGTCCTGGATTCAAACCCGGGACAGTCGCATCGAGGACTATTGCCTCTGCTCACGGTCGCGCACTTAGCCCCTACACCACCAGCGCTGTGCCCATTCTTAAACCTTTCAAGGACCTCAAGTTGTATGAGGACCTTAACCCTTTTGAGAAACCTAAACCTTTAGAGGCATTCAGAGCTCTTGTGGTACTAAATTTTTTCCAAAACCTCAGACCTTTAAAGGACCTTAAACTTTTTGAGGACCTCAAATCTCCAACCCTTTGAGGACTTCTAAGAACCTTAAACGTTTTGAAGACATCAAACCTTATGAGGACCCCAGATCTATTAAGGATCTTCAACTTTTTGAGGACCCTAGACCTATTAAAGTTAAACTAAACTCCAAATCAAGTTTTTTTGCAGATACCCTGTATAAATTGGACCTTGACGGTTTTATCTTTATTTTACTATGCAATTTTTAAAATTTTTATGTAAACATTTTTAATTGTGCAATATTTGTTCTAAAACTGCTATAGCGCTGCCCTCTTAGGGTTGAATGGTGGATTCTGCAGTTGAATTTCCTGTTGGTTTAACAATACAGCTTGGTACACGTGTACGTCACAGTCCCGTGTTCGGGTATAAAACCATCTCACTTAGACACACCGCTGTAGCGAGTCAGTTGTTGGAATTGCGAGCATTGATCTCAGCATTTGATGCTTTATACCTTTGATCATATGCTTTACTGGAAATAATGTAAATCTACATGTAAACTTTCAGAAAGTTTGTTACTGCTTTGAATGTTAGCCCATGTTTGTAATGATGCTGCTAACATCACTTTACCACTCAGAAACTGGACCCATGCTGTCCTCCACTGCCTCGGCAGCGACAGCTTCAGGCATCGCTAAGTCAGCACTTTGAGCCCGCAGCTTGAATTGATAAGGCTCAGACCCGCTGGGCTCCACAAAGCCTCTCTTAACCTCTGGTCACGAGGGGGGTGAAAAATCCCCCACATCAAAAGACCGATCCGTGGCGACACCACCAGCGTCGCTCTGCTTACTCTCCATGTTTGAATATATGAAATTAAGCTAGCTGCCACTTTCCCCTGTACTTCTGACCGCACCTCCGCTTTACCCCCTCTGCTCATCTCCACACTTGACCACGCCCCTGAGTGTCTTTTGGCAACGCCCACTTTTGTGGTATTTTTCGAAATTTGTCTGGGGGCGGGGTTAATGCTATACATGGGGTTTAGTTCCACTTTAAGGACCTCAAACCTTATGAGGACCTCCAACCTATTCAGGACCTCAAACCTTATGAGGACCTCCAACCTGTTCAGGACCTCAAACCTTAAGAGAACCTTAGACCTATTAAGGAGCTTAAACTCTTTCAGCACATTCAACCTTTAAAAGACCCTAAACTTTTTAAGGACATCAAACCTTTTGAGAACATTTTTAAGAAATCAGAGATCTTAAATCATTAGAGGTCCTCAGTTGTTTAAAGAACCTTAAGCCTAATGAGAACCTTAAACTTAAATAGTTGAGGCAGATCGCAGTTAAGTGTAAACTGAAAAAGGTTTTTATATTGGATTTTCTCTTTACTTGCCTTCTAGCCCTTAAAGTTCAACACCTCGACAGTCACATAATCAGACTACTTGTAGCTGTGTAAAACGATTACAAAGTGACCTTTGGAAATATTATTACATCTGTTGGGTGTTGGATTCTTGCAATCCAGGATTATTACCATTCTACTGAACAGACAACAAAACTAAGAAGCACCCTTTGAAAAATAGGCTGTATGCAGTGGTTGCTTTTTGAAGGATGTGCAGTAATGAGGACAGAATGAACCCCTGCGGCGAGCATTGGAGGATGAGCGCCTCCACCATTAACTCCGACCCTCCAGGGTTTAAAGTGTCCGAAAAGCCTACGTTTATCTTCCAGTAAGAGCCCAGCAGTTGTCGCAGGCTGAAACTAAACACAGAAAAAGGCAATTGTGTTTAAATGAAGGCAGAACTCAACAGCAGCAGTGGCAGATGGGTAATATTTCTGTCTGTATTTTTATCACTTGACGAGTACATTGACCCGTGGACCCGTCTCTCAGAAACTGGAAGTGTTGAGTGGGTAACACGTTGTGAGGATGTGTTTGTCTCTCTGCAGAGTGATCTGTGGTCGCTCGGCATCACAGCCATAGAGATGGCAGAGGGAGCACCACGTAAGTGTGATTACACTCCCTTAAACTGATAATCAGCACAATTTGTCTTTAAAACCACTAAATCAGTCCTGGTTCTTTCTAATTTTCCATTTTCCCTTTTTTTCCTTTATCATTTTTCTTTACTTCTACTTATGTCCCTTTCTTTCTTTTATTTGCCTTCTGAATGTTTTCTGTTTTGTCTTATCCTATCCTATCTTTTCTTATTTGCTTTCCTTCCTACCGTTTTCCATCTTACATATATAATTTCTTTTCTATACCTTCCATTTGTTTTCTATGTTGTGTCCCTTTCTTTTCGTTCCTTTGATTTTCCTGATTATCATTTTCTTTTCCTTATTATACTTTCCCTGTCCTTTCACTTTCTCTTTGTTTCCTTTACTTTTTTACTCTGTTCCCTTTCCTTGTGATCCTCCTTTTCATCCTCAGCTCTGTGCGACATGCATCCGATGAGAGCGCTCTTCCTCATCCCTAGAAACCCTGCTCCAAGACTCAAGTCAAAGAAGTGGTGAGTCTCATAAACTGAAGGGCATTAGTGAAAAGACAATGATCTTTCAGACCTTTAAAGCTACCTCTTAGAGACGAAATGAATAATGAAAGATGATTTGACTTGTGTGTGTGCACGTGTGTCGCCAGGTCGAAGAAGTTCCAGTCATTCATAGATAGCTGTCTAGTGAAGAGCCATAGCCAGCGGCCGAGCACCGAGCAACTCCTCAAACACCCGTTCATCAGAGACCTTCCCAATGAGCGGCAGGTCCGGATCCAGCTGAAGGACCACATCGACCGCACCAAAAAGAGGAGAGGAGAGAGGGGTGAGGCTGCATCCCCCTGACTCACGTCAAAGCTTGTGACAGCTGTTTTAACACATCCAAAGCTAACATGAAGCAATTTTTCTCTGAAAGATGAGACTGAATATGAGTACAGTGGGAGTGAAGAGGAGGATGAAGAGAAGGATATCGGAGAACCCAGGTAGGAAAAATCCGTCGGAATTTCAAAATAGGTTGGGATTTGCTCTCAAGTGTTAAACTGGAGTAACAGAGAATGCATAAAATATGGATATGTTGTTTTGTTGTCAGCTGTTGTAGATACCTCTTATGGAAACAGGTGCAGCCTTGAACGTTATGCCTTTACGGTGCGTTTTCAGATTACAACCAAGAACTAGACTAGACCCTTTGACATTTTAGTACCATTAGCCCAGTTAGAATTACTTACTTTAAACAGCAGGTCTGTGTATGTTCTTGAGAGAATGGGATGATCAACCTTAACCCAGAGATTTCCAAAAGGCCACCAACACTAAAAACAGCTTTTTCCATGACAGACAAAGGTTGAAACTTAAAAGAAAAAAACCCAGCAATTTTGCTCTAATATGTTCCCCCTTCCTGTTATCTGCTGAAGGCTGAGTCTCTCTTTATGCAGCAGACTGAATTAACTGGCAACATGCCTCTGTAGAACAAGACGCTGGAGCTAAGATATATAGTACGTCCAACAAGCAGAAAATAAATCAGACTTTAAATCTACACGTCTCGGCCACCAGCCGATTTCTTAATGCATCTCAAGTAAGAAATTCTCCAGGGGAACCACTTGCAAGGTAACATGGAAACCTGCAGTGATATAGAGAGGGAACAAGATGTGGCCAGATGGTCCCACCATTGACTGCACTCAACTTTATGCTGAAGCTCCTCAGCATTAAGGTAACACCTTGAACCCCACCAGAGCCTCCAGGCCAGACAGAGACTGCGAGTTGGTCACAGATTTCAATTCAGCTAAGCTTATCCTCTGCAGCAGCCTATGTTACATAGTATATTTGCCTTTATGTAACAGCAAACACTCTATATTTCATGTAAACCTTCAACATGCCTGAAATGGGTTTTTGCCTTATGCTTGTTCAGGAAGTCAATCATGCTATCAAGTGTAATTCATTGGAGTTCATTTTGCTCCTGAATAGGACCCAAAAACAGTTAGGTGGCAGAAAAGATCATGTCTGAGTGGATATTTGGGCATAAAAGGGTCAACTGACAAAACTAAAGGGGGAAACTGCAGTAAAAGCAGCAAGACATAAGGTGATGGCAATGGGAGGATCTGACAATGCTTGAAAAACCTGGGAAGCATATATACACAGAGAGGGAACAGGTGAGACAAATTAACTGAATATGACGCAGCTGTGGGAGACCATGAAATGAGGCACCCAGGAGAAATGGCTCAAATAAACAAGGGGAATAGTGATTTAAAAAAATTATCAAAATAGACAGGGATTAACTAAATTATAAGTAAACACACAAAAGTACCAAAATCAAGAAGATCATGACCAAATGTGGCAGTAGGGGTCTTTATTCAGAGTATTGATACAGAAACAGAGAGAAGGCTGGAGTCATGCAGCAAGGAAGAGGTAATTAAACCAAAGGACTAACAGCATCCGTATACTGCTTACAATAAAAAATATAACACTTCTTTCCTTATTTTCTGCACTTCCAGTGAAAAATGGACAATGATGGTGAACAAGATATATCGCAACTAATCAGACAAGACATTATTTTTTCTGTAATTGGTTTAAACATGGGGCTGCAAGGAGGAGCAGTTGGTGACTCTGTTGCCTTGCAACAAAATGGTCCTGGGTTCAACTCCTGCATGGAGTTTGCATGTTCTCCCCGTGCATGCGTGGGTTCTCATCGGGTACTCCGGCTTCCTCCCACAGTCCAAAAAGATTACTGTTGATTGAGTGTGTGTGTTTGTTGGTCCTGTGTGTGTCTGTGTTGCCCTGCGATGGACTGGCGACCTGTCCAGGGTGTACCCTGCCTCTCGCCCGTAGACTGCTGGAGATAGGCACCAGCTTCCCCGTGACCCCCTTTGGATTAGGCGGTTCAGAAGATGAATGAATAAATGGTTTAAACAGAGACAGCGCTTATATTTGTGAATGTTTTTGCATGTGCAACTCATACTTCTTCTTTTCCAAGTCACCTTGAGAAATCTATGACCACAGGGTCAGAGAAGATAATCACAGATGCAATGCAGGATTTATAAACCAAAAAGGGCCAGAACAACTCTCTCCGTAAAGTGAACATGCAAAATAAAGGGCCAGCGCTGTGGAGTTGAGAGCAGGTTACAGATGGGATTGGGTTGAATGTTGCTGTGATGCCAGCCTCACTGCTACATTAAATGTGATTATGAAACAAAACGTTAAGCTTAGTGTCACTAAACAGCTCAACCGTTGCTAGATGATGACTCTCGCCCTGTCGGCTGCTTTTCAGCTCAATCATCAACATCCCCGGTGAGTCCACTCTCAGGCGGGACTTCCTGCGCCTCCAGCTAGCCAATAAGGAGCGCTCGGAGCTGATCCGGCGTCAGCAGCTTGAGCAGCAGCAGAACGAGGAGCACAAGCGCCAGCTACTGGCTGAGAGGCAGAAACGGATCGAGGAGCAGAAAGAGCAGCGGCGACGGCTAGAGGAGGTAGCATCAAGTCTTTTAGGTTTCACAAAAATTTGATTAAAGGCACAATCTGGCTAACCGAAGATGTTCCACATAAAAAGACAAAAAACATCTAATAATCCTAACGCAAGGTAAATGAGCACGATTACAGGTTGCCTAAAACTATTAATTTATGGAAAGCCGTCTCAGATGTGATGTTAGGAAAAGCAAACCTGTGCTGTTGGCACCTCAGCACATCAGAATGCCAGAGAAACACACCTGACATGCACAAACACACACAGCTGACACTATTGTGTGAAATTTGTTCCCACCTACAGCAACAGCGTCGGGAGCGGGAGCTCCGGAAGCAGCAGGAGCGGGAACAAAGAAGGAGGTATGAGGAGATGGAGCAGCTTCGCCGGGAGGAGGAGAGGAGGCACGCAGAGAGAGAGCAGGTAGGAAAACACCTGGCTGATGAGTCAGAAAGGGAAATCCTAAAAAGGTATAAACTTGGATTTATTATCCATTAAAAGGTACACTACTGTATATAGCAATTCTTTAAAAAGTCATTTTGCTGAATGTTGAAGCACTTTGGTCAGCTTAAGTGTTCTGATAAATTAATTTCACTTTGTCACTGATTAGCAGTCTTACAAAAAATGAAATTGCATCAGTATCTAAATGACCTTTATCATCTAAATCTTATCAGACGAGCCTGATCAACTGAAGTCAATCGTTTTTCATTGCTAAGAAATAAACAAGTTAAAGGAATGAACCATTAGAGGAGGAAGAGGTTTGAGAACTTTTCTTTTACGTCTTAACATAAAAACCTCTGAGTAATTAGTTGCAGAAACCAGGACTAAATATACATTTTTACAGCACTCAGCATATTTCATCCAATCATGTTCAAGTAGGCTATAAAGTTATAGAAATGGCTCAGTCAAGCCGGTGAATGCAACATTGCTACATTGACAATGAGTTTATCATACAAGTAAAAACAGCATCAGCATACTAATGTTAGCATTTAGATTCTAATATTGTTAGGGTGTTCTGTCCATTATTGGCAGAATGCTACTGATGGGATACTAATATTATTATTGGTGTGTTAGGGTAGTAGCATTACAAATGTATTAATAGCATTAGCAATGGAATATTTATGTTAGCAATTGGACACAAATATTACTGCTAGTGTTATTGTTAGCAAACTATTGTTGACATTAGGATGCTAATATTATTGATTAGTATCAGAATAGTAAAAACAGATTCAGTCTTCTATTGTTAGCATGATGTGACCATTATTATAATGTTATTGATAATGTTAACTTACTGACATACGTACTAGGATCCTAATGTTGGGGTTTACTACACAGTGAATGTATGAACAACTCCAACAAGGGCTGCACAATATACCGAATCACAATCATCATCGCTAAACTCTGCTTGGATGTAATCTTTTGTATTTCATGAAATAGGCATTAAGACTCTGCATTTCAATTAATGATTTTGCCATTTGGCCAGTTTCTCGATGCACAAATTTGATAAAGATTTAAGTTAACAAAAGGCTTAAGCTCACTGAAAATGGTGAGGAAATTGTGATGATGGAAAACAAGGAGAAGAGTGGAAAAAAGTGGGTGAATCACAATTATCAACAGCAACATCTCAATTATTAGATTTCCTAACTTTGTGCTGCCCTAGTTCAAACACGGGTTGCATTCTAACAAGAAATGTTTGTCTGACAAACTTTGTCACAAAGTGATGAACTGAAATATTGTAACTTTCACTTGACATTCCTGTTATACCCAATCCTGACACCCTCGCCAGTCAACTAACAGCTGATCTGTTAAATGTAGTCTTTTTTTAAAGATTTTTTTGGCACTAGTGGCCTTTATTGAACAGTAATCTGACAGGAAAGAAGGTGGAGAGAGAAAGGGAAGACATTCAGCAAACGGTCGGAACCAGGAATCGAACCCGGAACTGCATCGAGGACTTTAGTCTCATGGCTGTACCAACTGAGCCACCCAGCCCCACTACATGTAGTCCTTTACAGACTGATCCAGATTGTACTTTATAAATATTTGGTCTCTCTCTTTTTCTCTCAGATTTGAAAGTGTTGTCACAGAATTCAAAATTTGTTATAATTTTCAGAAATATAATGTAATTTCCTCACTGGAGATGTTGAAAGTCATTCAGAGACTTGCTTGAAGAGGTAGTCTGGTGAATCTAGTTCTAAAATAAAGAGGCTGTTATACCAGCGGGATTATTACTACAGTGAAACGGAAGGAAGAGGAGGTTTTGGAAAAGAGCAATGCGTCATTAATATGGTCTTTTTAGGATAGTAACATCTTCCTCTGCAAAGCTGATTTCATTTTGACTGTTTGATTATAAGCATGCCCCTGTGTTCTACTAATTACAGCCCCCTGCAGCTTCCTTCATTTTATTTTTCATCTGTTTCTGAATAACTCTCCAATTTAACACTCCTTTTATAAACCTACTTTTTTTCTGCCCTCTTTCTTTCTTTCTATTTTTCCTCTACTATTTCCTGCTCTCCTGATGTCATTGGTTGCCTGGGGCTCTGATTTGCTTCTGTTCCACCTGGTCGCTCTCTGATTGGATGCGTCTGATGCGTGGTCTGGGCTCTGATTGGTTAGGAGTATATCCGTAGACAGCTGGAGGAGGAGCAGAGGCAGTTGGAGATCCTGCAACAGCAGCTTCTGCAAGAGCAAGCTTTACTGCTGGTAACTCAAGATGCAAACACACATGGATGCAGATAAACGCCCTGATTCTGGAGATACGACCCACTGAAACCAGTTCTTAAGTTCAGTTGTGGTGCTTTATCCTTGATGAAGGTATCTTTAGAATCACTGGACACTGGATACTGTTGTTGACAGTTCATCTTAACCTAAATAGGTCTTAATGTTCCCTTCAAAGTGTCATGAATGACTCAGTTGGGTTGAATCACCAGAAAATAATCACCTATAAAACAGTAACAGAACATCATATTAATTCGGTTAAATACACAACAGTGTAATGATTGCAATTATTTTACAAAATGCAAGAAATGGGTGCACACATTATTTTTTTAATCCACACTGGGTCAGAATTGGGCTCCGATATACACATACTCCTCCCATTAGTGTTGTGGCATTCATGAACTGAATCCATTGACCGCCTCTTTAACAGGAACGATAGGAACCAAGTTGCAATTGTGAGCTGTTCTTTTCCCTTGTTACTATTTCGCACAGATCCACACACACTCCTCGTTTGCTACTCCTCTGATTGAGGTGGAGAACAGGCACAAGGGGAGGAGCACAGCAGTACAGGTGCAGCGCTTACTTGATATCCAAATATTGCATGAAGTCATTTGTGTTGTCCACACAGTCTTCATGTGAATTTCTGGTACTCCATGATCAAAGTGGGCCAGGCTTCATTTGAAGCGAGTGGTTGACGACTCAGAGACAAATGACCAGTCTGAGTTAAAGAACAGGCAGTGGCATCTGGATCCACTTTTTTCATGGCATGAAGCTTTAGTTTAATTCCAGATTTGACATTAAAAAGGTCATTAGTCTTAGTGCACCATGTTTTTATGAAATAGGTTCATTGACACAACTAAAGTTTCTTTAATTAAAATACATTGTAGCTGATGACTCAATGAAAAGACATACTGTATATGTGAACCTAAACAGTCACTTCAGATGCAGACTGTTTACATCACAAAGATCCATTAAAATCGGGATTGTTTTTACAATCTACATGGCAAAGTTTTAATTACAGGTCCTTCTCAAAATATTAGCATATTGTGATAAAGTTCATTATTTTCCATAATGTCATGATGAAAATTTAACATTCATATATTTTAGATTCATTGCACACTAACTGAAATATTTCAGGTCTTTTATTGTCTTAATACGGATGATTTTGGCATACAGCTCATGAAAACCCAAAATTCCTATCTCACAAAATTAGCATATTTCATCCGACCAATAAAAGAAAAATGTTTTTAATACAAAAAATGTCAACCTTCAAATAATCATGTACAGTTATGCACTCAATACTTGGTCGGGAATCCTTTTGCAGAAATGACTGCTTCAATGCGGCGTGGCATGGAGGCAATCAGCCTGTGGCACTGCTGAGGTCTTATGGAGGCCCAGGATGCTTCGATAGCGGCCTTTAGCTCATCCAGAGTGTTGGGTCTTGAGTCTCTCAACGTTCTCTTCACAATATCCCACAGATTCTCTATGGGGTTCAGGTCAGGAGAGTTGGCAGGCCAATTGAGCACAGTGATACCATGGTCAGTAAACCATTTACCAGTGGTTTTGGCACTGTGAGCAGGTGCCAGGTCGTGCTGAAAAATGAAATCTTCATCTCCATAAAGCTTTTCAGCAGATGGAAGCATGAAGTGCTCCAAAATCTCCTGATAGCTAGCTGCATTGACCCTGCCCTTGATAAAACACAGTGGACCAACACCAGCAGCTGACACGGCACCCCAGACCATCACTGACTGTGGGTACTTGACACTGGACTTCTGGCATTTTGGCATTTCCTTCTCCCCAGTCTTCCTCCAGACTCTGGCACCTTGATTTCCGAATGACATGCAGAATTTGCTTTCATCCGAAAAAAGTACTTTGGACCACTGAGCAACAGTCCAGTGCTGCTTCTCTGTAGCCCAGGTCAGGCGCTTCTGCCGCTGTTTCTGGTTCAAAAGTGGCTTGACCTGGGGAATGCGGCACCTGTAGCCCATTTCCTGCACACGCCTGTGCACGGTGGCTCTGGATGTTTCTACTCCAGACTCAGTCCATTACTTCCGCAGGTCCCCCAAGGTCTGGAATCGGCCCTTCTCCACAATCTTCCTCAGGGTCCGGTCACCTCTTCTCGTTGTGCAGCGTTTTCTGCCACGCTTTTTCCTTCCCACAGACTTCCCATTGAGGTGCCTTGATACAGCACTCTGGGAACAGCCTATTCGTTCAAAAATGTCTTTCTGTGTCTTACCCTCTTGCTTGAGGGTGTCAATAGTGGCCTTCTGGACAGCAGTCAGGTCGGCAGTCTTACCCATGATTGGGGTTTTGAGTGATGAACCAGGCTGGGAGTTTTAAAGGCCTCAGGAATCTTTTGCAGGTGTTTAGAGTTAACTCGTTGATTCAGATGATTAGGTTCATAGCTCGTTTAGAGACCCTTTTAATGATATGCTAATTTTGTGAGATAGGAATTTTGGGTTTTCATGCCAAAATCATCCGTATTAAGACAATAAAAGACCTGAAATATTTCAGTTAGTGTGCAATGAATCTAAAATATATGAATGTTAAATTTTCATCATGACATTATGGAAAATAATTAACTTTATCACAATATGCTAATATTTTGAGAAGGACCTGTATGTTCTCCATTCACACGGCAACAGTAGACGTGAAAAGGGTGTAATTCCTCAGCCACACCACTAGTAGGTAGTATGTTCTTTGCACAAACACTTCCTACTTAAAAAACAAAGGAGAAAATGAGTATTTTGTTGAACCATTGTTAGATTCAAAAGAGTCAGCAGTACAAGTACTCTGCAATCCGCTGTTGTTGGTGTTGAGATCTTCTTCTGTGTGTTTTAAACTAGTCAGCACCCATTATGCTATGCGCACGACCATTATATATTTTACTGATTGCAGTGATACAGCGCTAGTGCCAGGGCTACCCCATTCAGGAAGATTCCGTTTTTTCTGTCTACACAAAACGGCAACCGGGACGTTTTGAAACCTTTACACTTTGGAACCATATATCAAATCGTGCTATTTTCAGGAAAAAAGGTGCACCGTTGTGGCGCATAGGAACAGTGTAAACGCAACAAAACAGCAAGGGACACTAGAGCTGGTAGCTGTCCAAGTTGTGATAGTGAAGCCTTGAAGCGCTACAGTACTCAATACATCTTGTGCGTTTTCTTCATGTCTAGCAAATTAACTTGAGGTCCATTATGCCACCTAGTGGACTGGAGGCTATACATCAGTGTTACAGGGGGTGGCAGAAAATCAGGGAATAGGAAAGGTGAAATGAAAATGAATTAGTTTTTTTCGTGATTTAAATAATCTTGGTGATTACTTCCTATATTACCTCAGACTGGCTTAAAAACAAATGCAACCAGTTACAATCATTAGCCATAAATCTATCGGTCCTAGCTTTGTCAAGTAAAAAGTTATTGAAAGACTGAGATAAATGCGTGTATATATGTGGTTCAGCCTGATAAATGATATCAGGAAAAAATGCACTAGATGAGACAAAATTAACCAAAAATGCATAAAATAAAAACATATCCCTTAGATTATTACAAGTCAGACAAACATAACCAACACAAATCCCACAGAGAGCAGATGTTTTGTTTTTAGGTTGCAGAATGGATTTTTATTCACAAGTCTGTGACTGTGAAGGAGAACCAGAAGCTTCAGAAAACGTCATGCAAATCTTCAATTATGTTAGGTTTGTGTGTTACCATCCCCACTCCAAAGATCTACTTAAAATGTTACCTGGTTACATTCTTTATAGCATTAAATTACTAGATAATGTTGAGACCCATGCAATAAAAACAATGCACTACATCAATCTTAACAGCTGGAAGTTTTAAAAAATATGGGAGCAACTTCTGTTTCAATGCATTATGAAGGTGGAAGCCACCAAACATCTTGTGTGTGGAGTTCAACCCTCTGTTGCCTGTTGTGTCTGCAGGAGTACAAGAGGAAGCAGATCGAGGAGCAGCGCCAGGCGGAGCGGCTGCAGAGGCAGCTGCA
This sequence comes from Girardinichthys multiradiatus, assembly GCF_021462225.1. Lineage (NCBI taxonomy): Eukaryota > Metazoa > Chordata > Actinopteri > Cyprinodontiformes > Goodeidae > Girardinichthys > Girardinichthys multiradiatus. The sequence goes on from NC_061813.1 coordinate 39,245,105, forward strand.
GCAGGAACGAGCCTACCTGGTGTCTCTGCAGCAGCAGCAGCAGCAGGAGCCGCCGCGGCCGCCGCAGGACAAAAAGCAACTGTACCACTACAAGGATCAGGCGCCTAGCAGCAACGACAAGCCCGCCTGGGCCAAGGAGGTAACCTGCAGGGCCCGAGACTCACACTCCATCACATCTGCCGCTATAGGTGGCAGTGTCTTTATCCAGACTGCTTTTATTTATGAGATCAGTGGGACACCAAGGAGCTGAACAATACTCTAAAGACCGAATTATCCTGAGTGACATTCCTGTCTTTACATGCAGATGACTTGATCAGTTTAGAAGAGAGGACAATTTTAAACAAAACAACCTGGAAAGTATTAAATTTAACTTTTTATATAATCCTAGATTTGTTACATTAGAAACAACCAAACAGGCTGGCTTTATTTTGTCTTTGAATTCTTCTGTGATGCACCATTGTTATTTTCCTGAAGTTCATTGACTCAACATAAACAAGGAGAGGAGGTAGACCTGCACGTGGAAACACTAAGCTGCCTTAAACTCACATGAATGCATTTATTTTTAAATCCACAGGAGCGTATTTACAGCATTATAGGAAGCTGGACCCCAGCAAGGCTCAGTTTTCGCTAAATTTGCTTCTTTGCAGGTATCATCAGAGCTTCACTATCAAAGGTATCTGTGATGAACCCAGAACTGCCGCTCCTTTTCTTTATTTCTCTCCTTACATATCAAATTCAAGAGCTCCTTCTTACATGCTGGGAAATTAATAAACGAGTTTCACTCCAGATGAAACCTTTAAAACTTTTATGTAAAGTTAGTCATGAGTCAGCAGACGGATGAATCCTACATTTTAAAATGAAAAGGCATTAATAAATCTGTGGTACCTTTTGGAAGAAACTCCTCATCTTTATTTAGATTAATTTTGGTTGACTTATTTTCCAAACGATGCTTCAGTTCATTGTGGTTTTGAGACACATCCTTTCTATCAGGTTATGGTCAGGACTTTGACTGGACCATTGCAACACCTGGATTCTTTTCTTTTTCAGGCTTTCTGTTGTAGATTTATTGCCGTGTTTGGGATCATCGTTCTGTTGATAACCCAGTTTGGACCAAACTTCAGTCAGACAGACTTTATTTAACAAATGAGGTCAATTTCTGCAAGGCATCCAAGTCCTGTGGCTGCAACAACAGCCCAAACCATCAACCCTTCACCACTCTGCTTGGTGTTTAATTTTCTCCTAACATGATCCTGTGGAAGTCTTGTTCCCATGACTTAGGTTTGCTAATTGGCCTGTCGAACTTTAACCTTTACCCTGCTAACTGAGGCCTGTAGAGGCTGAGCTCTTTGTTATTTGTCATTTCTCTGAGCTTCACACTCTGACTTTGGGCTTAATTTGCTGACAGATTTCCACTCCTGGGAAGATTAGCAGCTGGCTGAAATGTTTCTCACTGTTAATTCCAGTTTTAAAGAATGTGACATTGGAGCCCTTCAGTGTCACATCTGGTGGAGAGATCTGATTGTTTTCATGTTTTAAATAAAAATGAGCCTGTTAATGTGAATGATAAGATGAATTTTATGTAAAACCAATGTTAAGCTATGGTTCTGGTTCATCTCATCAGTGGACCTCCTGAGTTTCCCTGTTTTAATATGTCACACAACCCTCTCTCCCCCCCGGCTTCCTGTAAACTCGCTGCTCTCCAGGTGATGCGTCGAGCTCAGAGCAACTCACCTCGCCTCCCCCCTAAGAAGTACCACTCCTTCAAAGAGACACGGGACGTCAACCTGGACAACCTCCTCCTCCTGCCCGGGTACAGACCTCCCCAGCCCCGCCCCCCTTCCTACCCCGCCCATGTCAGCCCCACCCGGGACCACCTGCACATGCCCAGAATCCGGATCACCTGCGTCCCCGATCCGGATTATGCAGAGCCATTGCTACAACAGGAAAGTCCCGACAGACATCCGGACTCCAGGGGCCGCAGCCCCGCCCGCCGGGTCAGTCGGAAGACAAACAGATTCTTCCTCCTGGTTCTGCAGTCTTAAAGAACCATAACCCATTCCTATTAACAGTTTTATTTCTCTAACCAGGTGAACTCACATACTTTAACTCTGGCTGAAGCAGTGAAAATTGTGATTTCTCTTCTTTAAAACGGTTCTCCTCTTTATATAAACACTTATCTTTGGATTTTCTGGATTTTCTATAAAACTTTTTCTCAACAAGACTGGAAAAATTAGCTCGGATCTTTGATAAAATCCTCAGTAATCTCTACATTTAGGGTGGTTTAAGGACATTTTTCCTGAAGAAGATGGTGTTTAGTTCAGTCTCTATACTTTGGATATAAATCAAAAAAATTTTCCTTCCAAGTTCAAAGATTGGTCAAAACCTGTTTCAAAGCAACAGTTAAACCAGATTGAGACTGAAAGCAATAACCGAGGAAACACACCAGCTCACTTCTTGTTTTTCATTATTTTTTCCTCCCTTAAAGCTTTTAACCTTCTTTTTCTGCTCACAGTAACCTTCTTCTTTCACCTTATTGGGATTAAATGGTGTTTATTGCATGATGTGCCTTCTTTTAATGTCTAACAGGTACTAACTTCAACAACTAATCCAACCTTTCCTCTTCCAGGGTTCATTCTTCTTTGATTCCAGGTTTCTTTTCATGTTGTCTTCACTGAAATGTTGCTTGTTTGTTATGGTTGTGTGTGTGTTTAAAATGCAATACTAAAACATTAATCAAGGTTTTAAATGAATGCATCACCCGTAAGGACCCCATTTAGGGCAGATCTGCAGGCCTGCCCCCTGGTGGCAGCTGGTAGACAGATGTAGGGCATCTGCAGCTATTTTTAGTGACTCTTTCTGTGCAGAAAGGTCTACCCTCTTCTAAGCCTCATAGGACTTCCCTTCAGGCTTCAGGGGAGAAAAAACTTTCCATAACACAGCCATGCAGAGAGCTGAGCTCTAAAGACAGAAATCTGTTTAGGATGAGTTTTAGTCAAACTTCAATTTTTTTTCTCATTGTCTTGATTATCATTTGAATTTAAGTCATCAACTTCAAATCATTACATCCAGAGATGAAGATGAATCCTCAGCCAATAGTCAGCTTTATTTCAGATTTATTCCTCTATAAGCAGTGTGCAATAAATGAAATATCGTATAAAAGGTTTATATTTAAAATGATCAGTTTCATTCTGCCCACAATAATAGATAATATAACATGTTACCTGATTAAAATGGCCTAAATCTAAGTCATTAAATGCAAAATTATTTATTTGTATTACATTAAATATTACATTTATTAATATGTTAAATAAGTAATTCACACAGTTTTTACAACTATTATTATCATTATTATTATTATTAGGTAATTTAGTTTTTTTATACATTGGTTTGCTTATTCAAAATATGTACTTATTTTAATATTTTTTATATTTAATTTGAATTTCTTCATCTTAATTAATTTCATATTTATTCATATTTGTGCATTTATTCATTTATTTATTTTTTTAGGCCTTTTCACAGTCATATAATATAAATTAATGTAGAAATAAAAACATTTTTAATTGAATACATTAAACAGTTACACTGTTGAAGCATAGAAAGAAACTAGATATATTATTTATTTGTTTATTGTCTTTAATTTTTTCCTGTTTTTATTAATTCAATTCAATTCAGTTTATTTATAAAGCGCCAATTCACAACACATGTTGTCTCAAGGCACTTCACAAAGTCAGATTCATACATTCCAATTAATCGTAACCATTGAACAGTTCAGTCAGATTCAGTTATTTATTCAAATTGGATAAAAAGTTTTTCTATCTAAGGAAACCCAGCAGATTGCATCCAGTCAGTGACTTGCAGCATTCCCTCCTCCTGGATGAGCATGTAGAGACAGTGGACAGTCACTGGTGTTGACTTTGCAGCAATCCCTCATACTGAGCATGCATGTAGCGACAGCGGAGAGGAAAAACTCCCTTTTAACAGGAAGAAACCTCCAGCAGAACCAGAACCAGGCTCAGTGTGAGCAGCCATGTGCCACGACCGACTGGGGGTTTGAGAGAACAGAGCAGAGACACAAAAAGAACAAAGAAGCACTGATCCAAGAGTACTTTCTATGGGAAGGAAAAGTAAATGTTAATGGATGTAGCTCCTTTAGTCGTTTCATCTAGAAAGAAAGAACAGATAAACTCTGAGCCAGTTTTCAAGGTTAGAGTCTGAAAGAGAGCACATATAATTAGTTACAGTAAAAGCTCAGTCAGTAGCCATGTCTAGGAGAGAGAAAGGGTTAAACACTAAAAGACAGGGCTATGTGGATCATCGGTAGAGGGTGAGCATTAAGTTGTTGCCAGCAGAAGCTCGGACGATGCCTCCCTCCAGAAAGGTGTCACAGGTAGACACAGAGTCAGGCCAGGTGCAGCTTCTAGGAAGAGAATAGAGAGAACAAAGTTAAAAGCTGAAATAACAGCAAATAATGCAAAATTGGAGAGTAGTATGAGAATGTAGTGAAGAGGGTGAAAGTGGTCATTATGTCCTCCAGCAGCCTAAGCCTATAGCAGCATAACAACACAGATAGTTTCAGTTCAGATTATTTAGTTAAACGTCGCTTATTTACAACAATGTCGTCTCAAGGAACCCCACAAAGTGTCCCACTGATGGTCATTGTTATACTAAAAACCACAAGGATTGGGATACCTCTCTCTGTCACACTGATTATAACCATTGGAAAAGCTGTAAGCAGAGGAAGTACACGCTCACATCAGTGGACAGTTTTCCAACATGGATGCAGACCAGGCTGATTTATCTTAACAGCACACATTAGCTGCATGTCGAGTGACCGTGGTCTGATGTTTGTGTCAGGTGGAGGAGCATTATAAGATGAACAGACAGGCTTCTCCTGCATTGCAGCATAAAGTCTCCAACCGGATCTCAGACCCGTCCCTGCCTCCCCGCTCTGAGTCCTTCAGCAGTGGAGGAATCCAGCAGGCCCGAACTCCACCCATGCATCGCTCCGTCGAACCGCAGGTCAGTATCCAACACCTTCACCTGGGTGTGGTTGTTTTGGTCTGTTTTATGAATGGATGGATGGACGGACAGATGGATGGACAGATGGATGGATGGATAACTAAATGGATGGATGGATGGATGGATGGATGGATGGATGGATGGATGGATGACAAAATGGATGGATGGATGGATGGATGGATGGATGGATGGACAGATGGATGGATGGATGACAAAATGGATGGATGGATGGATGGATGGATGGATGGATGACTAGATGATGGATGGAGGATAGATGGATGGATGGATGACTAAATGGATGGATGGATGGATGGATGGATGGATGGATGGATGGATGGATGACTAGATGATGGATGGATGGTTGGTTGGATGGATGGATGGATGGATTGATGGATGACTAGATGATGGATGGAGGATAGATGGATTGATGGATGGTTGGTTGGATGGATGGATGGATGGATTGATGGATGACTAGATGATGGATGGAGGATAGATGGATTGATGGATGGTTGGTTGGATGGATGGATGGATGGATTGATGGATGACTAGATGATGGATGGAGGATAGATGGATGGATGGATGACTAAATGAATGGATGGATGAATGGATGGAGGACGGATGGATGACTAAATGAATGGATGGATGAATGGATGGAGGATGGATGGATGACTAAATGAATGGATGGATGAATGGATGGAGGATGGATGGATGACTAAATGAATGGATGGATGAATGGATGGAGGATGGATGGATGACTAAATGAATGGATGGATGGATGGATGGATGGATGGACCTTCATCATGTCCTGCTGAACAGTGGAGCCAGTGTAATTTAAAAGTCTTCAGACGTGATTTACTAAACTCGTAGGGAGGAGTTTTATTATCCCTGTTTCTAATGTCCTCCATGGAATGAGAGCGAGTAGGGAAATCACAGCTATATCCAGGGAAGCAGATGTTTGCACAAACATCCAGGGAACACAGTACAAAAACCAACCAGAACCAGGAGCACAGATATAACCAGAAATATAACAGAACTAACCTGAACCATATGTTTATTTGGTCCTTGTGAACTTGACCTTTGAGCTTTCCTGGTTACTGTGAACACATCCTGAAGCATTTTCTCACTTTCATCACTCCTCCTGCACCAGCTCCTCCTGACCTGCTTCCTGATCACATACTAATAACTCCTGGTTCTGCTCTTCCCTTCTCCATCTTGCCTGTTTCCTACCTGTGTGTGTGTGTGTTTATGGTTGTGTGTGTGTTCAGATGGCCCACCTGGTGCAGGTGAAGAGTCACGGCCTGTCAGGCTCCCAGTCTCTGTACGACCCCCACGGCGTGTCCTCCACCTCTGCGTCGCCCTCCCCCTCCCGGCCTCCCATGCCCCGGCAGAACTCCGACCCCACGTCCGACACCCCTCCTCCCCCGCCACTGTCCCGCCTGGCGCCCCCCCTCGAAAAGCTGGACCGCAGCTCGTGGCTGCGGCAGGATGACGACATGCCGCCCAAGGTTTCTGCATGCTGCCGGCTGAGTGTTGCAGTCTGAGTGTTTGAGCACGAGTGCAAACTTTGCTTTTTTTTTTTTTATCTTCTGATGTTCTAGCGTTAAAGTCGTCCACTTTGTGTGCACGTCTCATTGTCACTATTGTTTCTGTTTTACTAGGGATGTGTTTGTAGACTTCCAACACTTTAAATAACAAGTTTTAATGAAATCTGCTCATTGAAACATGATACCTTTGACATACACTTACCACAAGATGTAAGGAAACTTGTTTCTTGGTGTTTAATCATATATTAGTGGAAAACAAGTTTGTTTCCCGTTAAATGGTGCCCTATTTTGCACCCACGACAAACTTGCCACATTCTCTCTGCCAACAGCTTATTCTGTTATTGACTCTTTGTTGTTATTTGGTGGGATCAAGAAACAAGACATGGCTTTTAGTGAAGCCAGTATGGTGGTCTGGGATGGGATCTCTTCACTGGAAAAATGAGGCTTGTCATCAGTGGAGGAAATCTCAATGCAGAGAAATATCAGCATCGCCACTACCCTGACCTGTGGGGGTCACTGCTGACCCTCACAGGTCAGGAGTTCATAGGAGACTACCTCCAGAACTTGGAATGCACTGACCTGCCTGCAGTCCTGACCTTCATACCATTAAACACCTGTAGGATCACCTTGGACGTGCTGTTGGCGCCAGATTGACTGACAAAACCACACTGGCTGACTGACCATCCCGCAGCATTGTGTGACCAACATGGTGACCTGCATTAGGAGGACCCGTCAGTCTGTTGTGCCTATGTATGGTTCTCCCACTCATCACTGTGGCCCGGGTTTGTTAAATGAATGACTTGATAAATTGTCAGTAGGGCTTGTTTTTTCAAGCTTTACTCATCCAGTCCAATAAACAAGAAGCAGAATCAGATGTTTGTGTTTGGTTGAGAGGATCTGGCAGGTTTTTCATGGTTGCACCTCAGAAACCCATCTCTGATGCTCAACCTACAAATGTATCCTGACAGATGTGGCGCCATGTAAGGAAAACAACAAGGTTCTCTAATGGTGCAAGGTTTAATGTCAAGAAGCATTTTCACAACATATCTCAACATATTTCCTTACTTTTTGTGCTGAGTATACTGAACAGATATTCTGAAATTAATTTCTCTGATCCAAAAAAGTTGGGAGTATTGAAGGAAACTGTGTGTTTCCAGGTTCCGCAAAGGACCACCTCCATTTCTCCTGCCTTGGTTCGGAAGAACTCTCCTGGAAATGGTCCTGGACTCGGCCCGCGGGCTGGAGCTCACCTCATCCGGGCCAGGTACGTCCACATCGAGAAGAAAAAACACAGGCTCGAGAAATCGGAAATGTGTGCTTTGTTTTACTGTCAAGATTTGAACCGTTTCCTTTTATGAATGAGGCGGCGGTGTGTTTTTGTTGCCGTAGCAACCCTGACCTGCGGAGGACGGATATTTCCATGGAGACGCCTTTGAAGAGGGCGAGCAGCGGCAGCTCTTCCAGCTCCAGCACCCCCAGCTCCCAGGGAGGCTCCAACGAGCGAGGTGAGTGTTGGGTCTTTGTTCCACCTCCTGATGTTCTGCACCTGCAAACTGGACTCTGGGTTCCCAAAGAGAAGACCCGTCCATGGGCAAACTTCCATTACAGCATCGCTTTAAAACACATTTTAACTTTAAAAAAGATTTCACGTTCTAGAAACTTCATCACTTTTCTAAAAGGTACCATGTTTACTTTTATTTAATTTGCAATATAGTAAAAAACAAAACTAAACGTGTTCTTATTTTTAAAATTATCAGTGCCAAAGTTTTCCATAATGTCCCTTTCATTTTTTAGGAATCTGAAAAAAATCCTAATCCTGGCAAAAATATTGCATATTTTTCTAGCAACAAATCCCATCTTTTTAATGAAAGTGTCTCGATCCTCTGCATGAAACTGGGATCTTTTCCAAAACCCCACTAAGTTTACTGTTTCCATTAATCCTAACCAGGATTATTGTATTAATCTGTTGACTATTTATTCAATTAACAGGAGATTTTTTTACAGAATTAGAACCAGGTGAAGCTAAAGCCAGGCCACTCAAGGAGTTCTGGATAGAGCATATTTATAGACAAACAAGGTTTTTAATCTGAAATACTAAATCTGCTCAAAAAAATAAAGGGAACACTCAAATAACACTCAATAACACATATTCTCATTGTTCTGTACAAAGTTAAATGTGTTGACAACAAAATCCCACAAAAATCATTAATAGATATCAAATTTATTAACCAATGGAGGCCTGGATTTGGAGTCAGACACAAAATTAAAGTGGAAAAACACACTAGAGGCTGATCCAACGTTGATGTAATGTCCTAAAAATAAGTCAAAATGAGGCTCAGTATTGTGTGTGGCCTCCATGTGTCTGTATGACCTCCCTACAACACCTGGACATGCTCCTGATGAGACGGAGGATGGTCTCCTGAGGGATCTCCTCCCAGACCTGGACTAAAGCATCCAACTCCTGGACAGTCTGTGGAGCAACGTGACGTTGGTGGATGGAGCGAGACATGATGTCCCAGATGTGCTCAATCAGATTCAGGTCTGGGGAACGGGCGGGCCAGTCCATAGCTTCAATGTCTTCATCTTGCAGGAACTGCTGACAGACTCCAGCCACATGAGGTCTAGCATTGTCCTGCATTAGGAGGAACCCAGGACCAACCACACCAGCATATGGTCTCACAAGGGGTCTGAGGATCTCATCTCGGTACCTAATGGCAGTCAGGTTACCTCTGGCGAGCACATGGAAAGAAATGCCACCCCACACCATTACTGACCCACTGCCAAACCGGTCATGCTGAATGATGTTTCAGGCAGCAGATCGCTCTCCACGGTGTCTCCAGACTCTGTCACGTCTGTCAGATGTGCTCAGTGTCAACCTGCTTTCATCTGTGAAGACCACAGGGCACCAGTGGTGAATTTACCAATCCTGTTGTTCTCTGGTAAATGCCAAGCGTCCTGCACGGTGTTGGGCTGTGAGCACAACCCCCATTTGTGGACGTCGGGCCCTCATACCATCCTCATGGAGTCGGTTTCTAACCGTTTGTGCAGACACATGCACATTTGTGGCCTGCTGGAGGTCATCTTGCAGGGCTCTGGCAGTGCTCCTCCTGTTCCTCCTTGCACAAAGGTGGAGGTAGCGGTCCTGCTGCTGGGTTGTTGCCCTCCTACGGCCTCCTCCACATCTCCTGGTGTACTGGCCTGTCTCCTGGTAGCGCCTCCAGGTTCTGGACACTACGCTGACAGACACAGCAAACCTTCTTGCCACAGCTGGGATTGATGTGCCATCCTGGATGAGCTGCACAACCTGAGCCACTTGTGTGGGTTGTAGAGTCCGTCTCATGCTACCACGAGTGTGAAAACACCACCAACATTCAAAAGTGACCAAAACATCAGCCAGAAAGCATCGGTACTGAGAAGTGGTCTGTGGTCCCCACCTGCAGAACCGCTCCTTTATTGAGTGTCTTGCTAATCACCAAAGATTTCCCCCTGTTGTCTTTTCCATTTGAACAACAAGATGTGAAATTGATTGTTAATCAGTGTTGCTTCCTAAGTGGACAGTTTGATTTCACAGAAGTTTTATTGTTAGAAAAATCTCCCCTTATTTAGTGGCGTTAAAGCCCTTTTTTGACAGCAGTCGAACAGTAAAGGTCCAAACTCTGGGAATCAGACCCTGTGATCCAAATTAATCTAATTTTACTGACAGAAGAACTGAAACCGTCTGGAGCTACCTTCATGCATGCATTGAGCATTCATTTAAAATCCCACAGACCTGTGCAGTGACCCAGCAACCTGCTCCACCTGTGCTTGTTGCAGGGTTTGCTTGCTTTAAAAATCGTTCCTCTGTGTTTTCAGGTAATTCAGCTGCTAAAACCGACAGCTCCACGCTTTCCTCCCATGACGCCAAAGACGAGAGCAGAGAGCTGACTCGGCCCAGCAGGCCTGCAGTGAGTACACAGATTTTAAACTTACAAACAAACAAACACGTCCGTCCATCTGTGTGTGTGAGTCCCATAAACTCAGCGTTCAACAATGAGCTGACCACGATGGTGCTGGTTCTGTCTCCTCTCATCCTGTCCTCCATCTGTCCTTCTGTCGTCCTTCAGAGTTATAAGAAAGCTTTAGACGAGGTCAGTGACATTCCTCCTCTCTCACCGTCCTCCCTGTCTCTGTGTGCTCACTGATGTCCAAGTGTTCTGGTCCTTCAGGCATGCCAAGTTGCACATTTCACTTTTTCCTGTTTCTGGGAATGTTTGAGGAATTATGTCCCGATGCTAATCATGTGGATTGATCTCTGTGGAGTAAAAAGAAACATAACTGGGTTAAAATCTGTATTTTAAATAGTATCTAGGATAGAAACACGTAGCTTTTGGGGGCCATTTGCGGCCCCCGGACTGATTTTCTAAGGGCCCTGACTACAATTCATTAAATGTTAGCCTGCCGGCACAGGCGTTGATGCAGACGGAGACTTTCTTTTGACACAATGAAATCTTCACAAAGGGAAAATGTAGATAACAACTCCAAGTATTGATCTTTTATTACCGATACGTTTTGATTTCCGTTTCATTCGATAGGCCCACAGATATTCAGCAGTTTTTATGCAGAAGCAGACCAGGTTGCCCCCAAGTCTGCAAATAATTTATTACTAAACTTACAGCAAATCTCTTCACTAAAATATTTCATGTGTAGTTAATTGTTAGGCACAACATCCCACCCGTGGGGGTTTTTAATAATAAAAACTACTTATTTTCGTGGCCCTTTCGTAGACGTTTGGTCACCATTGGTAGAAAATATGTTTTTTTAAAATGAAAAATTGAATACATTTAATTTCCACAAAAAGAAGATGTTATGTTGTTCAATTTTTCCCCTTTTTCAAAAACAAAATAGCTTTATGAAACAATAAAAATGAATCATCAATAAAAACATACATTTATTATGATTTATTTTAATAAATAAATAAATGTTATTTTAATATTATTTATTATTATTTTTTCTCACTTTCTTTCAACTCTTTGAAATGACTGGTATTGGATCATATGTCTATGATATCAGATTGCTTTGTATGTATTATTTGGTGTTGTTACTGACTGTATTTCTATCTAATAACGTAATATTGGGTCGGATCATAACCTTGTGCAGGGCTGGAAATAGGAGGATTTGGGCCCCCGGGCTAGAGCTAGCTTCTAAATGACAAAGCACTGATGAGTAGGAAAACAAAGTTTTTTAACCTCGCATGTTTAAATTTTAACGTGTAAAACTGAATTGAACATTGTGCTTTTTAACTGTTGACATGAAAACGTTGCATTTAGAGAAAACAGGAAAACCTGCTGGTGTTTTTCAGCTTTTCACCCAGTTATTCCTTCTTTTTTCTTCCCCTCCTCGTAAAGTAATGCCCCTGAACTATTTCCCTGTTTTGTCAGACAGGAAGCCGACCTTTGATCAGTTCCTGTACAACTCATGACTTCCTGTCGTATCCCTCAGTGGAAACGTCACTTTATTCACCTCTGCCTTCATGGTTCATTTTCACGGTCACACTTTCTCTCTTTCTTCTTCCATTTTACCCTTCCTCTCTTTCCCATCAGGAGGAGTTGGTAAGATTACTCACCCCCACCCACCCACCAGCCTCACCACAGCCCCACCCACCGTGTCCACTTCCTGCCTCTCAGCATCCCTGCTGTGATATCTCAGAATGGATTTTTCTCTGGTTGCTTCTGTTTTTATGCCGTGATGCTTCAGCACAGCTGCCATGTTGCTACAGGGAACCTCAGTCATAATTAACATATTCACAAATATTTCATTTGAAACCAGATATGAATCATTAGGAATCAGTAAAAAAATATCAAATAAGGTTTTTGATGCCCACTTCAATGTTTTTCTTTTACAGAAACAGTTGTTATCAACGTCAGTTTATTTATGTTGTTTTAGAAAAGAACAGAATTCATCATATTGTAGTTTTTCAAATCCAGAACAAATTATTTTCATCTTTCTGTTTAATTAATGTCAGTTTAATCCAGGTATAATACAAACGTGTGAAAGTACTTTTAATTCAGTTAATTTTGGTTTTATTCAGCTATTAAATGAATGAAAGTCACAGTAAATCCTTGCCTGTTAATTTAGCATGGATTCATTCATAAATTCGTAATTAGAGTTTCAAAAAATAAGGAAATTCATTCTAATTTATTTTTTATTATTATTTATATGTTGCAAATTTTTTGATTTTGGTTTTTACATAGTTTTAATATTATAATTCTCACAAAACTGTTTTCTTTAAGTAGAAAAAAACTTAAAGAAACTTTACACTGTACATTGCTAATGTATATGTTTCTTGATATTTTTTGAGAACTAATATGTTAAAATCTATAATTAATTAAACAATCATAAGGGTAATTTATTAAATGATAATATAAAAAAAATATGTGAGTATTTATAATGATTTTTTAAACAAATTCCAAAAAGTTTAAATTTATTCCATTACAAAATCTAAATACATAATATATAAAAAGTATAAACATTTTAATAAATAAAATAATAACAGTCATTTTATGACAGATATTAATTTTCTAGCATTTTTAATTGCATCTGTTGATTTAAATCTTAAAGGTTTTACAATCTAGATTTATTAAATAAATTAACAAAATACTACGATATATTTAAATAATTTAACAGCACTATTTTCTTGCATTTTTATTTTGCTAGTCTCTCTTTTATAGTGTTTAATTTTTTTCCATATTGCATATTTACACTTTATAAATGAATTTGTCGAGATATTTACCATTTTCTTCATTTATTTAACCCAGGTTGTAGCACAAAGTATTTGGTCTAAAATGTTAAATTCAGATAAGAAACATTTAATGCCTTCTGCTTTATTAAATCTATGCTTTTAGCTGAGGAAAATCACCCATCTGCTGATTTAGTGTCTAAATCCTGCTGCAACATGGTGCCAGATGCATCACACAGAGACAGTCGTTGCATCTCAGTTTATTTATCTGTGGCTGCTGGATGTAAAACGTGAATCTGAAGTTATCTGAACTGTAACCTGTAACACTGAGGCATGATAAATGTTTGTAGTTTGACTCCCCTCATGTCTCTGTTTTCTCCTCCTGCTCGCTGCCCTCCTCATGACAGAGATTCAGAACGTTGGCTGAAGTTTAAATGGACCATACTAACAACCTGCATGGTGTCTCCAACAGCTGTTATGTTTTTGTAACTTTTTGCCTGCTGGATTGTCTTGAACCGACAGGTTACTTTTTACCAAAATGTCTTTTTGGGTACCAATATTATGACAACCTGCTTTTCCCTAAATTTACAGGTTAATTTCACAGACTTACAGGTTACTTTCTGAAACTCACCTGGAATTTAAAGATTGCTTTGTTGGAAATTTCTCAAACTTACCTGGAATATAAAGGTTACTTTCTCAGTCCTTTCAAGTTCCTTTCATGGAATGATTTCCTGGAGGTCACCTGGAATTTCCTGGTTACTTTCCAAAAAAGTACATGTTACTTTCCTTAACCTACATGTTACATTTTTAAACTGCAACTTACTTTGCATATCTGGGGTTTATTTGTTAATCATTTTTAAGTCTTATAGATTAATTTCCAGGTATTTATAGGTCACTCTCCAGAGGTTTACACAAAGCATCCTGTACATTCTGAAAAGTAACCTGTAAACTCCAGGACAGTCACTTGTAAATTTGGGGAAATATGTTTTGGAAAGTGACTTCCAAAACTTGGGTAAGTTTTGCAAAGTAAGCTGTAAGTTTTCTAAAAGTAAGCTGTTAATCCCAGGAAAGTACAGCCAGTAATAATTTGTACTCCAGCTTTGTTTTGTTCTAGCAGCTGCAGTCAGGGACGCTGTGAGGCTCTTGATCTACACGTTGATGTATTTTTTAATAAAACTGAACTCAGAGTCCAGTGAAACATCAGATTAATTGTAAATGTCTTTATTGGAAAAGCACATTTTCACTGACAGCTGTTCTCTCAGCTTATCAACCAGGTTTATGTGGATTTAAAATGTAAAATTGGCTAAAAGGTTCTGCTTACTAGTAATGTGTCCATGCACATTTGATGCAATAAACATGTGGGTAGATCTGTTATACTTTCAGTGCTTTGGAAGCAACATAAAATTCATTTTTTACAGTAGTTTGATCATTATTTACCTGCTGACAACACCGCCTGAGCCAACACAGAAACAACAGAATCAGTAACAGTCGACCACTCGTCCTGCAGGACCTGACGGCTCTGGCCAAAGAGCTGAGAGAGCTGCGGCAGGGAGAGGAGACCAGCCGTCCACCTGTCAAAGTGACGGACTACTCTTCATCCAGCGAGGAGTCCCACAGCAGCGAGGATGAGGAGGGAGAGGGCGGAGCTAATGATGGATCAGTGGCTGTTAGCGATATACCACGCATTATGTGAGCACTTTTAGATCTCCTCCTTTATTTTTATCCTAAAGAGAGGGGACACCCCATGCTTGGAGTTCAAACTGTTTTTCTTTTTCCCCTTCAGGCCTCCAGCAAGTCCAAGCACCAACGAGTCCTTCGGCGTGATGGGAGGTCACAACGACACCCATGGTGACTCGTACGGAGACACCTCGCAGGACAGCACGCTCATGATGCGAGAGGTGAGTCCCAGCTTTGACCGCTGACTCCATGTATAACACCTTCCCTGCAAAGCTGGCGCTGCCACCTGGGTTTGGGTCAGTAGTAGAGCCACACAAACACCTTGAGGGGTGAATCTGACCGTATTTAGTTGCTGCGGAGACACAGCAGCTCTTTTACCACGGACTCCTGGATCAAATAAAACACACTTATGTGACAGTTAATACAATATGTAATGAAGCAAAGGTTAAAGGTCAGGGGAGACATAAACATGTTCTGAATGTTGATATTTAAAGCTTATTTGAAAGATATAAAATGAAAAATGACAGAACTTACAGTGTGTGGCTGATTGGCCTCAATTCAAACTGTTGATAATATGTTGAAATATTTTTTCTTGGGCCAAAAACGGACCTCCAGCAGCACCCTTAATATGAAGGACCTTCTCTTTCCCGTTCCACCTTCCTCCTCCCGAGATAAATCCCCACACCCCCACAGTGAACACTTTCACAGCCAGCACAGTCCAGCCTTATTACCATCACCTGTCCGTCACAATCACCGCCTCACCGCTCAGGGGCCATGCTCCACCTTCTCTTCTCTTCTTCCAGAGGTTTAGGGGATGGAGGCAGAGCTCTGCCCCCAGCAACAGTTACCCCGGCAGCGCTAATCCGTTCCTTGGCAACAACAACCTCCCAGATTTGGTGCAACAAAGCGCCTCCCTTCTGGGTTACGCCCCAGGGGTCCAAGTAGGTGGAGCAGATCCCGGCCCCCTAAAAACCTCCGTCCCCCCGACTGACCCTGATAAACTGTAACCCTGCCCCCCACCCCTTCACCCACCTCATCACCTGTCCACAGACCCCCTCAGCAAACAATGCAGTTGCAGAGTCTTATCCGAGTGGGAAATGTGGCCTTTCCACAGAGAATGCAAACTTTTCCACTGGAGACAAATCTCTATAAGACCTCAAGCTTTAAAGTGTAATAAATTCAGCATCCTTTAGGTCTGGCTAAATCTCTGGCTACCATTAAAAACAATCTGCTTCTGTTAGGTCAAAAAAATCATTAACTGTCATCAGTTAAATTCTGGTTTTAAGTAGGATTTCTTTTTTGACCAAAGAGATGTGAAACAGCTCCACACAGTTGTCCTTCATCATCCTTCTGGTTCCACAATGCAGATACATGTAACTTCACCATCTAAACGGTGCCTGAAGACAATAAGCAGAAGCTTATCATCTGTCCAAAGGACTTTGTTCCAGATGTTGTGTTCTTCATTCAGATGCGTCTTTATAAACCAAAGTCATGCTCTCATATTATTTGTAGAGAGAGATGAGAATTTCTCCTCCATCCCTACAAAACAGCCGTACTTACAGTCTAATTCTAATTGTCCTGTAATAACCTTTAACATTTAACCTGCTAATCAAGGCCTCTAGAGTCTCAGATGGAGCTCGTGGGTTTTTGGTCATTTCTTTACGCTGTGACCTTGGGTCGAATCTGATGGGATGTCTTCTCCTGGGAAGGCTGGGAGCTGTCTGAGATGTTTTCCACTGGGGAATAAACTTTCTCTCTGCAGAAAGTTTGGAGATGACCTGATAACCCTTTCCAGGTTGTTGGCGATTGGCAACGGTTGCTTCTTTAAAGTCACTGCTGATTGCATTGGCAGTGATGAAAGCTTCCCTGTTTGGTTAACAGTAACAAAATGCCTGGGAAGCATTTTTGACTTCATTTCACCAGTTGGACCAGTCTTCGAGGGTCAACCTGTAGCAGCCAACAGGGTGGAGCCTCCAACTAAACAAACTCCATCATTACACTTTCAATCACAGATGGTGGTTGGACCCAACTGACCCCTAATAGAAGGATGTATGTGTACAGTTTGTATGTTTAGGATGTGAAAATTATAATGAATCCTTGTAAACTGGATGATTTCAACATTTCCTCTCTGTGCCAGTAGAGGGAGCTCCTGTACCACAGATTCAAACATTTACTGAGGCAACTGCTTTCATGTTTCTGTTCTTTTACAATTATATTTAAGTTTCCTATATTGCACCATTTAATCAGACGTTTGCATTATTCATACAGATTTTACACCAAAATCTTTTAAAAATCTTTATTTAATTATTTTTTTTATACATAAAATATGAAATAAATTGAGTCTTCCTTAACTGGAACTGGAGCATTGTATTTTGAGAGTCAAATAAAGTTTACTTTCTATTTATACCCCAGCTTCTTTCCTTCTTGCCCTCCATCTTTCAGTTTTCCAACCTCTGAACCAGGAAGTTCCCACCCTGTTTCTGACAAGTGGTTCACAAAATAAAGGAAACATTTAAAAATCAGTTTTTTGTTCAGGGAGACATCAGTCCCTTAATGAAATCATTGTTAAAGATGAAAACCCATGTTTCCTTTATTTTGACACCTTAACCAAGGACAGTCAGAACTCTGTGTGTCTGAGCGTTCGTTGTGTTTCTGTGCTCCGCAGTACGAGATGGGAGGCAGCGGAGGCTCCAAGGCTTCCTTCACCCCGTTTGTTGATCTGAGGGTGTATGGGACCTCCCCGACTGACGACGACGAGAAAAACTCAGCTGCAGGTACATTTCTCCTCCTCACTGGTTTCATCCTTCACTCGCTCATGGAGAAAATGCAGACAATTCTCACTCTCAACTTGTCCAACATGAAGATTTCCTCAAGGATAACTTGTGAAACACAAACATTTGATCCTTGTTGTTTTGTGAAAACCGTTGTAGCCTCATACCTGCATGACACACCTGCTAACTGTGTGGTCATGACTCCCAGAGCATCTCTGTGTGGGGACTGTGGGACGATGGGAGGAAGCTGGAGTACCCAGAAAGAACCCACTCATGCACTGGGAGAACATTGAAACTCCATACAGAAAGACCCCAGGCTGGGATTGGAACCTGGGATCTTCTTGCTGCTAGCCAACACCACTGACCACAGCGCCACCGTGCAGCCCGACAACTTTTACATACTGGGCCCATAGATTTAACACATCCGAGTACAGGACAACATTACGCCTTTTATAAAGGGAGGCAGGCGTTATGATTTGAATAGAAATCAATGCAACTTCTTGGGGGGGTTGTGCAAAAAAGCGTTAAATAAGTAAACAAACATGTTTAGAATCAGAGTCAGCATTATTCAGCCCGTTTGTGACACAAACAAGGAAGTTAAATCACACTTTGCTCTCACTGAGGACATTGTCCATGGATTACATGACTCCTTGTTGCATATACCCATATAGGGAGGGCAACTTTAAATGAACAGTTGGACCCATTTGGACCCTGGGTGTCCAAATGGTTCGAGACGTTTTCTTAACACCTATATAAGGAGGTCAACCGGGTTCACCACAATGGTCAAATATAGTGAAACCAGTCCACCATCTACATATCCATCCCCCCCACACACACGCACACACACATGCTGGCTGGGAAATCTGACCTTTCTAACTCTGACTGTGTTTTTTGCTTTCACTGTTCGCCTGCTGGAGCAGAGCTGCCGTTTCCTCTCCATCAAACTTGAGAGGGTGTTCAGGGTGTTGAAACCACAACATCCTATCAGAGGTCAATGAGCGAAGAGTCAGAAAGTAAAATTAGACTCACTGATGAAGCAGCCGCACATCTGAAGGATACTTTAACATTTACAGAGCAGATAAACTAAAATCAACATCATTGTTTATTTGAAGAGGATCTAGAAACAAGCATGGAGGTAGGACTGAAGGCCAATTGTTTGATTGTTTTTCATTTATTTTGGCATAGATTGTAATTAGATCTATTTTAGTTGCACATGACTCAACTCAACCTTTCCTTCAGATGAATATTGTGCATCACTTCAACCAGAAAGCCCTGTCTTCAGCCAGTTAATGTCTTTTAACTGGCCACTAACATGTTCATAAACATATATTTGTCTTCTGAAACTTTTGTTTCCTCTCTCCATGTATAATTTACCTGTGAATGAGAATCCACCCAGTTCAACCAGTTCTTGGTTCTAGCCTCTCCACATTGTCTCCAACAATGTGCTAGTGTAATAAAAACTTTACAATATTCCCCCAGCCAAACTCGCTCCATAAAAGAGAGCATGATGTTTTCCATTCTGGCCCATAGATCTTTTCAAAAATACCTTTTTTAACATAGTTTTTGTTGCAGTTCAAGATAAGCAGCTGAATGGAAAGTCAAATTAATTTAGGTTGTTGCCTTATCGATAAGGAAAAAATGGAAATGTTATGAAAGCCGTCGCAGCTCTGAAGGATCGTTTGTGTTGTTTTGTTTGTGGGGCTGCAGCTCTGTTTGCTGATGAGCTGCTGAAACAGGAGCAAGAGCAAGCGAGGCTCAACGAGGCCAGGAAGATCTCTGTGGTCAACGTGAACCCGACAAACATCCGACCGCACAGTGACACGCCCGAGATCAGAAAATACAAGAAGAGGTTCAACTCTGAGATCCTCTGCGCAGCTCTCTGGGGTGAGACAACAACGGACACCTCGCAGATGTTTCAGCGTCTGCGTGGCTGCAGAAAATCAGAGGTTTGTGTGTTTTGCAGGAGTGAATCTGCTGGTGGGGACAGAGAACGGCTTGATGCTGCTGGACCGAAGTGGACAAGGCAAAGTTTACAATCTGATCAATAGAAGGCGCTTCCAACAGATGGACGTCCTGGAGGGACTCAATGTCCTGGTCACCATCTCAGGTCGGTTAACCTGGCAGAGACATGATGTTGCTATGTTTAATAAAGGAGTTTAAAAGAGTTTTCAGCCACCTTAGACAAATAACTGGGCTCCTCAGGAGTAAAGGTCTTTTTTTTACTCGTTAAAGGGTGACCAATACAGACTTGCAGTCAGCAGAATTGACTTCTCTAGAATAATGTCAATAAGGTCACAACATGCCCACACCAGACCTTCCTTTTCCTTACCTGCGAAGCACCCAGCTGTAATTGAGTCTTTGCCAGGTATGTTTTTGTTATTATGGAAGCTTAACAGTGTCTTACAGAAGTGCTCTGGATGAGCTGCAGAAATAACATCACTCAGGTGGTAGAATCTGTCATCAGGGCAACTATTAATTGTGGAAACAACTGAGGAGGAATAAAGGATGTCTCTCTTCTATTCAACACTGCAATAAATACACCATTCTCACAGTGAAACATGGTGGAGGCAGCATCATGCTGTGGAGATGGTTTTCTTCAGCAGGCACAGGGAAACTGGTTAGAGTAGATGGGGAGATGGATGGAGCAAAATCCAGAACATTCCTGGAAGAAAACCCATCAGAGGCTGCAGAAGACCTGATACTGGGGTGGAGATTCACCTTCCAGCAGGACAACCACACTAAACAAACAGCCAGAGATACAATAGATGGTTTAGGTCAAAGCATATTCATTAGTTGAAATGGCCTAGTTAAAGTCTTGAAAATTGACGTTCCCAGAGGCTATCCTGATTACACTACTGCAGTGTAAGATTAATTTGATTTAAAGTTTTTACAAATTTTTACCAGGAGTGTCAATAAATATGTTTGGCTCTGTACAAATAACATAAAAACTATTGAAATAAGTTTATTTATCCCTAAAAAAAAGGTTTCAGTCTTACAAGGTGCTTCATATATTGAACAATTAGACATAAAGACACAATAAACACACCACTTCTGCTCTGTTTTACATTATTACTGGATTTCTACATTTAAACATATTTTTTTCCCAACATATATATATATTTATATATAAAACCTCACAGACATCTTAATCTGACATAGAAGCTGTAATGTGTTCATCTGCAGGGAAGAAGAACAAGCTGCGAGTTTACTACCTGTCCTGGCTGAGGAACAGGATATTACACAACGACCCAGAGGTGGAGAAGAAACAGGGCTGGATCACAGTGGGGGAACTGGAGGGCTGTGTGCACTATAAAGTCGGTATGTTGTCAACTTATAAACCCATTAAACACAATCAGAATGAGTTTTTTTCCATTTGAGATTCAAGTGTTTCTTTCTTCATGTCTGACATGTTTTTTATATTTTCCTGCAGTGAAATATGAGAGGATTAAATTCCTGGTGATTGCTCTGAAGAACTCAGTGGAAATCTACGCCTGGGCACCAAAACCTTACCATAAATTTATGGCCTTTAAGGTATTAACAGTAGGCTCCGAGTATCAAAGAAAGACTTATTTGCTTTCTAGATGAGACGACACATAATTATTTTGCAAACTTCAGAACCTGGACAGAACTTATAAAGCCTTTTTCTATTCATACCGACCATTAAAAGCGCACAGTAGAGCCACATTCACCAGACTGCACTCACAAACACAGACTCATACACTGATATGAAGGAAACTTGTGGTTTAGTGCCTTGCCAAGGGGGCCATCGACATGTGGCAGCAGGAAGCTGAAATCAAACCCAGAACTTTTGAATTGCACCCATTTGAACCCTTACTCTACTCTCGTGTCTGGCATTTCACTCTGCTACCTTTAAGGTTGGATTGATGCATAATTGTAGCGTTATCATCCTGATGGTCAGAAAACACACCTGGAATAGTTTGCTGCTTCTCTGAGGAGTGATCACCTGGTCTGACAGGTGTAGCTTCGCCAACATGCTGCAAATACTGTCTGAATAGGGTTACAGAGCACTTCAATCACTCACTCTCCTCTCTCTCTGTCTGTCAGTCTTTCACAGATCTGCAACATCGCCCCCTGCTGGTGGATTTAACTGTGGAGGAGGGCCAAAGGTTAAAGGTCATTTATGGCTCCACTGTTGGTTTCCATGTGGTTGATGTGGACTCCGGAAACCCCTATGACATCTACAGCCCCTCCCATGTAAATATATATATGTGTGTGTATGTGTGTGTGTGTGTGTGTGTTCCTGTCTTGGCATCACAGTGAGACCATTTTCCCGATTTCACCATCAAATTGAGGACCGTTTGTACCAAAGTGAGGACATTTTGCTGGTCCTCACGACCTATTTCGCTAACAGTTAGGTTTAGGACTAAGGTGTGAATTGACTTTAGGTTAAGGTTAGGGTTAGGCATGAACTGGTAATGGTTAGGTTTAGGGTTATTGTCAGGGTTAGGGCATAGAAAGGGTTGAAAATGACTGAAAATCAATGGAAGTCAATGGGAGTCAACAGATGGTCCTCACTACATATAGCAAAACAAGAGTGTGTGTGTGTGTGTGTGTGTGTGTGTGTTCTGATATTTGTCCATTGCGATGATCTGTCCACATTATAAGGACCTGTCCCCAACGTAAACAGCTCTTTACACAAGACTTTCTTTAACTTTTTCACGTTTTGGGATTTTATGTAATAGATCAACACAAGTAGAGGACAGAAAATGACACATGCACATCTGTTTTTTAATAACCCTTCATGAAATAAAGCTCAACCAGTTGCCTTCAAAAGTCATCTAACCAGTAAATAGAAGAAGAAAATGTATGTTTTTGGCCAGCATGCACAACGCTATGTGTAGGAGGGCTAACATGGCACATTAACCTGAACACACTGTTTAACATGGTGGCAGCGTCATGCTGTGGGAATGCTGTTCTTTAACAGGGACAGGGAAACTGGTTAGAGTAGATGGGGAGATGGATGGAGCTAAATCCAGGAAAATCCTGGAAGAAAGTCTGTTAGAGGCAGCAGAAGACCTGATACTGGGGAGGACATTAACCTTCTAGCAGGAGAACCAGCCTAAACAAACAGCCTGAGCTGCAAAGGAATGATTTAGGTCAAAGCATATTCATTGGTTGAAATGGCCTAGTCAAAGTCCAGACCTTAATCCAACTGGGTGTCTGTGGCAAGATGTGAAAATAGATAGTTTAATGAGGCTCTCCATCCGATCATGAGCTGTTAGACTAATACATTTCTAGATGTGCAAAGCTGATAGAGACAAACCCAGAAAAACCTGCAGCTGGAACTGCAGTGAAAGGTGCTGTTGACCAGGAGGACCGAAATTAAATGAGCACCACACTTCATATTCTTATTTGTAAAAAATACTGAAAACCTTGTATTATTTCCCTGACCCTTCCTAATTATGCTCTACTTTGTGTTGGTCTAATGCCCAAAATCCCAACAATACACACTGAAGCTCATAGTGATGCAACAAAATGGGAAAAAGTTCAAAATTTATGAATACGTTTGCAAAGTAGTGTTTACATCCCTTTAATTTATTGAATGAAACATAAACTACAAGGGATTACAAGGAACTACGGGTATTAAAGAGATTTCAACCACAAATAAATACATAGTTTAGTCCTGCTAGATCTCATCTAAAACTGGCCTCTAGAATTGATTAAAGGTAAATGTTGTTCCATTGTGACGCTGATGACACACAATTATACATCAGAACTGCTCCTAACCCCTGCATAGCCCTGTTTTGAGGAGGTTAAGGGCTGGATGAACAGCAACTTTCTTCAGCTCAGCAGTAGGACCACTGAGGCACTACTTGTTGGCACAAGTCACCAGATCACCAACTCCTCAATGTCCCAGCTCTCCTTTGATGGCCAGAAAAACTCACCCGTGCCTTTGTATCCTGCAGAATGGAGGGGACCATTCAAGAATGACAAAATTAGAGTATATCCAGAATAATGGCGCACTTTGAGATTCCTTGGAACGAAAAGTGCATTATAAATAAAAATGATTATTATTATTATCAAAGCTTAGAGTGTGTGAAGTAAAATAAAAAGTTTGTGTTGAAGAATAAGAATAATCAGAGAGAAACACAGTGGTTAATTTTGAAAGGATTGTGTTTCAGAATAATAAACAGACACGCTCTGGATGAAACAGATGAATACTAATGAGTAAGATGGATTGTTCAAGAAAGAATGCATTTGAAATCATTACTATAAAGTCCTGATCCAAACCTTCTTGTTTCATATTTCCTCTCAAGCAACCAGACCTTTTTAAGATTTTTTAAGGTGGTCTTCATCAGTATTTCTCCAGACTTTCTGAAGTTCTTTCAGAGTTTTACTTTGAACTTTAATTATGTTGATTTTCTATGTAGTACCTGCCGCTTTTCAGTCTGCTAATCCACCTAACTCTGACCTGCGAGTCATTCTTACATAAAAAAGGCTCCTAAACTGAAGGGATGAACCAAAACCAATCAGAACTTACATCTTTCAAATTCCTAAAATAACACCGTTTATTTTAACTCCAACAAGGTTATTCTCATATAGGTACTAGCTTAAAACTTGACCTACAGTAGATGATCAACTAAAGGATGATGCGTGCTTTAGGTGTTAAAGACAAAAAGTTCAAAAAACAATATCAAACATTCTAAGAAAGACTTTAAGAGACCTTCAAAACTATTAATCAGTAAAATGTAAAAATAATAAAGGAAAGTCTGGCTGCTTGACAGGAAGAAGCAGAGATGACTCAAGACTTTTGCACAGTTCTGTAGCGTAAATAAGGAAAACATGATGTCAGCAAAAATATTACATTGAGATTGTAAGGGCAGTTGAGTCAGTGTCCTCCTCTAACCTTGGCGGGGTTTCAGTTAGAGACTGATGTGAAAAAGGAGACGGTAACCATAGCAACCACCTCTCATTCCTGTTTGGCACTCTTGAATGAGGACGTGCACGTATCCGTTGCCATGGCGAACGTGTGACTGAGAAGCAGGAGAATTGTTTTGTCACAGCGGTTTCATCAACCTGCCGCCATTCAGCCTCCTTCTGTCTCTGGACCCACACAGATTCAGGGTCAGGTGACCCCACACGCCATTGTGGTCCTGCCCAAGACGGACGGCATGGAGATGCTGCTGTGCTACGAAGACGAGGGCGTCTACGTCAACACCTATGGGCGTATCACCAAAGACGTGGTGCTGCAGTGGGGCGAGATGCCCACATCCGTCGGTACGTCCGTCCAGCAGTTCACTGGATGCAGATAAAACTCGCTTTTTGATTTATAGTTTCACTCTGTTGATGACCTGCAGGTCAGTCCTTGTTGTTTCTTTAACACATTCAGAATCTGGAAGTAAAAGCTGCATAAAACCTTGAAAATCTATTTATACACCTTAAACTTTTCCACATTTTATCACATTGCGACACAAACGTGACCTAGTGTATTTCATTGGGATTTTATTTGACAGACCAGCATAAAGTAGACCCACTTTTCTCTGGAGGGCCAGCTGCAGGTCCGGCTGCAGGTCCGGCTGCAGGTCCAGCTGCAGGTCCAGCTGCAGGTCTTGATAGGGTTTGTCTCTACCAGCTTTGAACATCTACAGACTAAACATTTTGCTCGCTCTTCTTTGCAGAATATATCAGGTTCAGTCAGGTTGGAAGGAGAACGTCAGCAAACATCAATTTTACTGTCTTGCCACAGATTCTGAATTTAAAGGCCTTTGAGTAGGGAATTCTGATGCATGAATATGCTTTGATGTAAACCAGGAATGTCCTGTGGTCAATTGTGGCCCTTGCAATCATTTTGTGTGGCCCCTGACTGCAGTTCAAGAATGTTACAAATTTGGCCCTCTATCAAGCAGAGCTGGTTCAGATGGAAGAGATTTTTACTGACAAATTTCTGTCTTCTGAAATGGAAAATGTTTGGTATTTTGCAATTATTTAGCCATTTTTTTACTTTTGTTTTAAAATCATATTAAGGAGGGCCACAAACATCCAGCCACCTTTTACTAACAGCCATCCATTGAACTTGGCTGAATACAGCCAGGGTTTTATTGCTGTGAATAGATTAAAATCCTTTTCTACATCAACAAAATAGAAACCATTCGACTTAAGACGTTAAGAAACTGTACATCTTTCTTTTATGAAGGCTGTGACCTCTTTTCAGACCTGCAATAATTTATTCTTTCCTACTTTGTTTCATTAAAATATTACATGTTTTTTTTTTCTAAGTGGGTAAAATACGCATAAAAAACAATTAACAATAAAATTATTTTGCATTTTTTAATTGGAAACAGGTATATTATGGCTCTTGAGTAGTTTCAACTTGCTGATTTTGGCCTGTGATACTAAAAGTTCGGACACCAATGACCTAAACCATCCATTGTATCTCTGGCTATATGTTCAGGGTGGTTGTCCTGCTCACAGAATCCCCCACCGGAGCTGTGGAGCTCTGCAGCTCCTCCAGAGTTGTCATTGGCCTCTTGGCTGCTTCTCTGATTAATGCTCTCCTTGCCTAGCCTGTCAGTTTAGGTGGACGTCCATATCTTGATCCATTCTTTGTCCATGTTCAGATGATGAATTGAACAGAGATGTTGGAGCCATTCAAGGCTAAGGAAAATGTTTTAGAACCTAACCCAGCTTTAAACTGAACCAGAACATCCTCCCTGACCTGTCTGCTGTGGTCCTTGGTCTTCATGATGCTGGTTGTTCTCTAAAGAACCTGTGAGGCCAGAAACAGAATGGCTGCATTACATTACACGCAGGTGGACTCTGTTTAAGTGTATTCTGAGGGTAACTGGTTCCTGTGGATTTTATCAAAGTATCAGACTCAAGGGTTGTAATAAACAGCAAAAGGCCACAGTTTTTTATACCAAACAGTGAAAATATTTGAGTTTGTAATAAAACGATGTTGGTATTCTGTAGGTTTATGATTATCTTGTATTTATTTCTATGGTCAAACAATATGTGTTGCATTCCAAGCTTGACCTGCGCCAGGCAAGGTCTCATTATCTTTGTTCGTCCAACACCGGCCTTGTTTAATGATAATGAGATGGACTCCACCCAAGACAACCAAGTCTCACAACATTTCTCATGCTTAGATATTGATTACATCACTCTGTGGGGTTCTGTTCCTCTCCGTGCTGCTGTAGTTACATCCTCCTGTCCTTGCAGCCTACATCCACTCCAACCAGATCATGGGCTGGGGGGAGAAGGCCATCGAGATCCGCTCCGTGGAGACGGGACACCTCGATGGGGTTTTCATGCACAAACGGGCTCAGCGGCTGAAGTTCTTGACGGAGAGGAATGACAAGGTGAGCCTGAAACCACCTGAAAACCAGCTGGTCCCGACACTTTTTTGGGACTAATGTTTAACGTTTTTTATTTTATCTAATTCTTGAAAAACAGAAGAAACAAATTTATTAGTTTTCTAAGCAAGAATCTTTACAAATCTGTTCTTTATAAATAAATAAAAAATCAAATTGCATTAATTTTATTTGACTCTAATTAGATTGATTGCTTCTTACCTAACTGTGATTTATTACTTAATAATTTAATTGAACGGAAATTTTACAGGTAATAATTTAACTGTAAATAATTAAATTGAACTACACTAAAATCAGATGTTGGAACCTGATTTATAAGTTATTAGATTGATTTTGAATTCGACACATAGAACTCAGTCATGATTGGACTGATTAGACTATAATTGACATTAAACTAAATAGTATTTATTAGGTTTAAATTGGGGAATATTGAATTATATCTGGTTCAAACAGGATGGTAGTTCATTTTAAATGAAATGTGTGATTCATTAGGCTGTAATTAATTACATTTAAATTAAACCAGAGTATATAAACTTAGAACAAGATGAGTATAACTGGATTGATTGGAGTATACAAAAATTATATTGCAGAATCAGTAGCTGAATTGGATTATGTTTGGTGATGATTAGTTTTTATGTGGGATAAATTGGAAGGAATTGAATTAATTTTGTGGGTTTTTTTTATTTTTGCAAACAAAAGAAGTGGATTGTAATTTGTTTAACCTAGAATGGATTTATTAAATAAATTAAGCTGTTTGATTCATTTGGTTGTACTTCACTGGGCTGCAGTAGAATAAATCTAATTTATGTATTGACTGTTTTTCATTGGATCAAACTGCTGGTATGTATTTATTTAGGATAAACTGTTTATTTTCAGTGATGGATTAACATAATTCATAACTGAATTGCATTGACTGTGTTTTATTAGACTATTATATAGAATAAATGGAGGTTATATTAGGTAATAATGAGTTGGACAATTATATGAGCAGAACTCTAATTGATTTAATTGGATTGGACGTAGTTAGAGTGAACTGGATCCTATTGTATTCAGATTGAATTTAATAATAAACTAATATAATTTATCTGCCTCAAAATGACTTAGAGCAATACTTATAAAACTCAACTGAAAGTAGTTTAAATTCCTTTGATTTGCATTTTACGTTACGTTGAACCATTTAGTCTAAGACAAAAAGAAAGCTTCTATTGTTTTTAGAAATAAACCTGAAACTGAAGGTTTCTTCTGTCCTCTGCAGGTCTTCTTTGCCTCGGTTCGTTCTGGAGGCAGTAGTCAAGTTTTCTTCATGACCCTGAACAGAAGCTCCATGATGAACTGGTAACCGGCCTCCTTCTTGGAACCACGACCCTTTTCAGGAGGGATGACAGGAGGACAAGTTTGTGCGTGTTTATATATGTGTGTGTGTACTCGTGGACGACGACGACAACAAGCAGCTGACTGGACTGCACATCTGGAGGTGTTAAACCACAGCGGAGTGTCCCTACTTAGAAATCCTCATGCTGTAGGGGGCGCTGCAGGTCCTGCGGTTGGTGTCAGTTCCTGCAGAGCAAAGGTGACCTCACATGTTGTCAGCAGTTGGTGCTTTGGCCTCTCCTGAGGACTGTTGGACTGAACGGAGGGTTGATCTGGAGCCTTTTGAGGACCTGACAAGTAGCCTTTCAGTGGGGAAGCCCTTTGTGTAGCACATCAGTGACTTTCAACCAGGGTGTTCACACTGCGAGTTTAAAGGTCATTCATGGCGATGCAGGTGTGTCTGCTGCAGCAAATCCCCACTGTTGTAGTTGTAGTGAGTAAGCAAAGTAGCATTAGACAAAAAACACACTTGAGAATGAGAAAATAAATGCACACAATTTTAAGATCACACTCATCTCACAAAGCTAGTCTGCTTTTATAATTTCTGTTTTATTAGATCATGTCTGAATCAAGCACATGTGGGAACATCAACATGAAGCCTACTGGGTATGAAAATCCTTTTTGTTTAAATTTTAGAGATAGAAATGCACAACTTTAAGAGGCAACAAGGGAAAGTGACCAGGGCACTAACTGATTTAGGGCACCTCCTGATAAAATCTGACAATCTTAAAGGACAGTGACAGAAAATCTTTGACCATATGATGAAAACAGTGTCGCAACATTTCACTGCTTCAGCCTGAATGAATGAAATTAGAGGAGAGTAGCATGTAATATTTGCTGCAATATTCAAGCTGAAACGCTTAAAAATTTGAAAATAAAGAAAAACAAACCAGCACAGTTTTGCCGTTGAAATGGTCAAAGTTGCTTTCATGTTGCTGATGCTGCCTTTCTGAAGTGTTTCTTTGTACATCACTCTCCACTAAAGAGCTGCCAGAACAGCAGTTTTCAAGACACCAGTTTAATGCTGTCATGCTAAATTTAAAATGAAATTGCTCAACTCAAAATAATCTCTAGACTGGGGGAGATCAAGTGTAACACCTGAGACTTTTAAAACAGTTTAAGAATTTATATCAACATCCAACCATAAAGACGCGTAATGTGGAAGCAAAAATATCAGATTTTATAGGCATAAATAGCTGCTTAAGGACACTGGAGGGATGTTTATTGTATTTGCTGACTGAAAAAATTCCAATAAACCGCCAACAGATTTAAGTGTGAATCCCTTTAATTTTAAAGAAATGTTTGTACAACTACTCGCAATAAAATTGGCCACCACTTATTCTCTTTTTGGCTCCTAAAAACCATTGGTCTTATCATAAAAAGTTGGAAGAATCAACTGGAACATCCCAGTTGTTAGATGTACTGTTTGGGAAGGTTGTATACCTCAAAATCCAAAATGGCTGCCTCACACGTAAGAACTGATGATAGCTGCAAGAATAAACTATTTATTTGCCCCGATTCAAGTCGGAATCTAAGTAAATAAGTCATGCACACATAGTGCTGGACACATGCGGTTGCTGTGTTTGGATGCATAAAATACAGTTCAAGATATTTTCAACTTGTGTTGCTTATCATTGTCAGCCTGCCTATTGGACACAACTATGAGCAAATCCCACTAGTTTCCTGACTTGCAACTGGACAGCAGATAGGTGTATCACCAGGGGTGAAAGTGAGCCGGTACGGTCCGGTACTGCGTACCACTAACAGATTCTGCGTCGGTACGCAGTACCGGGAAGAGGATTAGAACGGCTGTCTGCTATGAAGCTGTCATCCAGAACCAGTTATGGCTGCAAACATTAACGAGCAAACAAAGGTCAGATCCGCTACCAATAGGCAGTCTAAAACACGACTTAATCTGTTTATAAATATAGTTATTTTCCCCTCATTCCAAATAGTTTCTGAACTGTTCTGCTATGCTGGAGCCTCAATGCTCTTGCTTTGCTTCTCTCCCCTCGGAGCTTGAGGTTTTTATGAACAGCCAGCTTTTAAAACGAGCACCGCTACGTTTAATGTCTGTCTGCTCGCTGCTAAATACCCCAGTTAAAAGCACAGGGAGAGAAACTAGTTGTGGTTCATGTTATTTTGCTGAATTACAGCAACACAGTACAGCTCGAAAACACCGCTTATGACCAGAGTTCACACACTACACGAGAGCGCATGCGCGCTTACCTCCAAAACAGAGCGGTTGCCAAGGAGATCGGTGTGTTCGATTTAATGGACTGGGAGATTTTACAGAGGTGGTGCACAGACATAAAAAACCACCGCTTGTATTAGAACAAGACGAACAATAAATCACTTAACATCTACAGACTTTTAAATAAAAACCGCGAAAACAACCAAACTGTCATATTTTTAATTTAAATGAAATCAAATCTTGACCACAAAGCAGAGAACAATAACTTATTTGTTGAAAAGAAAAGACGGAAACTGAAGATGGAAAGTTATGCATCAGAAAATGGTTTATCATTGTTTCATACATGGCAGCTCTTTAACAATTGAAATATTATATTGTCAAGTGATTCTAATTTCTGCCTTATACAGACAGCCTACAGTAAAGTAAAATATTGATATGTTTTAATTAGTTTGAGTTTGGACTTTGCTGAGAGAGAGAGATCTCGAGGGGGCCACAGATGAGAGTAACAATTAACACACACACACTGATATATATATATATATATATATATATGCATATATGTATGCATGCAAATATGGCCCCAGTGCCTCCCCAGCTCTGCCCCTAAGTACCAGAAAGAATTTAAAACTACTTTCACCCCTGTGTATCACCAAAACTTCACTTGGCTTTGAGAAAAAACAAAGAAAAGCTGAAGAATCCCAATATCTATCACTAGCTGTGACTTCGAAACCCAATATGACTGCTAAATGAATGAATAGTAGCAGCGGCTGCAGTGTTAAACTGTTTTTATATGCTTTTCTAATTTGCTATCTCTTTAATTCAGTCACAAAATGAAGTACTGTACAAACCTTTTTTTTAACATTTGGCAACAGTTTTGGGGTGAATTAAATGACTCATTATCAACCTATAATGCTAACCATTGCTAACTTGTTTGAGCACAACAATTAGCAAATTAGCTGGTTTTAGCAATTTGAAATTGTAGAATAAGTGTTTCACCAATTCCTAAATATGACTCTTGAGAAAAATAGTGGACAGTAAAGATAAAAAGTCCAAAGTTTCTTGCTAGCTCCTAGTTCAAAATTTAATATGGCTGCCAAGCGCAAAAACATGTGTCAACTGTGTCAGAAATAAACATTTTTATTTACATTTCTGTCCCAAATATTTAGTCTCAACGTATTGTACAGCATCAGTTCATGAACCTCTTGCTACAGAGTTTGACCACATTAATTAAGGTGTAATACAGTATCACCTGTAATTCTAATCATAGCTAATCACTTGATACAGAGATCAGAAAAATCACGCTGATTTAACAAAATCACTTGGACCTTCTGGATAATTAAATTCCTTACTAAAACTAAATTATGACTTCTGAATAAAGCAAAGAAAAGAGCCTGGAGTTCCTTGCTAGCTGCAAACTTTATCATTAATATGGCCACAATGTACATAAAAAGTGGTGAAAGCTTCAGAAATAAACGTTTTGTTTGCATTCCTGTCAGTTTGGGTCATTTATTCAGTCACAACTGTAGTGTTGTACAACACCTGTGCATGAATATCTTGCTACAGTGTCTGATCGCATTAAATGAAGTATACATTAACTAGCATGCTAGTCATAGCTAGCTTGTTGACAGAGCACAATAAGGAGCAAATCACACTGATTTCCCAACTTACAACTGAACAATAAATAATTTAATTACCACAATACAAATTTGACTTCTGAAGAAATTAGAGGATAGTAAAAGTAAACAACCTGCGTTAGCTTGCTATCTCCAACTTCATAATTAAATATGGCTGCCTTTCACATTAATAGTGGTGACAGCCTTAGAAATAAGCATTTTATTCATTTTTCGCTCAGTTTGTCTCCATCATAGTGCTGTCCATCTTTTGTTGATGAATAATTTCCTACAATTTGTGACTGCATTAAATGAGATGTAAGACATTATCAACCTGTAATGCTAATAATAGCTAGCCAGGCTACTGAGTTAGCAAGTTACGCTGATTTCCCAGCTTTAAACCGGAGAATAATTAAGACATTAAAATTCAGTGTGACGGCTATGCAAACAAAAATGTGTAATAACCTCAGAAATAAACTTTTTATTTGCACTTCTGTCTGTCTTAATTATTCAATCAGAAAGTACTGTACAACCTCTGTCCAAGAACATCTTACTACACTTCTTGATTGCATTAAATGAAAAGTAATATATTATCACCTTGTAATGCTTGTTTACCCACTTGAAACTTGAGGGTCATTAAATTAATTTCTAGAATTTGATTTTAACTTCCAAAGAAAATTAAGAAATGAATAAAGAGTGAACAGTTATTTTCTGATAGCTTTGTGGTTAGGTCCCCTCATGGCACAGTTTAAAGCACTGCATTGTTGCGTTATTGAGCCATATTTTTCCTAATAACTTAATTATTTTTATATGTTTTTGTGTATATATTAAAACATGCTCAGAACACTTTAAAAAACCTGACAATTAGCTGCCAAATAAAGTTAAAAATAAGCCTCCTGTTTGCTTCAAGCAACAAGCTCAGTATGACTTGTGGTGGTTTTCTTGACTGTTTTACAAACTTTTTGCAGATTGCATTTTATAATTTTCTTTATTTCATGAGGCAATACATTTAAAACATCAGCAGGAGGTAAATGAAACAACACGAAACAGTCTAGCTGTGGTCGACAAGCGTGGGTCTATATGCAGGAAATTTACAGGGCTGAACTGACTCCTCCAAGATGTTCTTGCTCACAGTGTGAACACTCATTTTGAGTGATGCTGCTAAAACATCTGTCTCCTCCCAGATTATGAGAATAATTCTTCAAACAAGCAATGACTGTCAGATGGAGAAATGTGAGATTTTACACATCATCACAGGCAGTGTGCAGGGAAGGAAGATTGTAGATATTGTACCGTTGCTGCAGCGGCAACACAATAACATACATCTTCACGTCTTTTCTCAATGGAAGAACTCGTCAGCAGAATAGTTGCCAACTTCCGGAAGGTTTTATTTTTCCTGCCTTGCGTTAAGACCACATTTTGTTCTGTTACAACTCTTCTGCGTGTTCTCCACTTCTGTAAATACTCCCACTGCTGTTAAGGACAGATTTTGGCAAAGCAGACAAAAACAAAACAGTTCTATGATACTTATTTCATACCTTCTTAACTCATAATCTGTGGTTCCTTTAGTATGGGAGATTTTTCAGAACAATTCTAGGAACTAAATTCATGGCTGTTTATTTAGTTTGCATGAAGACATACATGTTTA
This sequence comes from Girardinichthys multiradiatus, assembly GCF_021462225.1. Lineage (NCBI taxonomy): Eukaryota > Metazoa > Chordata > Actinopteri > Cyprinodontiformes > Goodeidae > Girardinichthys > Girardinichthys multiradiatus. Next base: position 39,278,986 of record NC_061813.1, read on the forward strand.
ACCGTCTTCACTTGTTATGAATTGCAGGTTTGAGGCAATACACTTGTGGGTTTTACAATAGAAGATGGACAAAACCCTGAAAATGTTAGCATTTTGCTTTTTTTTTGTTAAAAAACAGTAAAGAATGTACACAATTATAAATTATGGTGACATTTATTATTACTTTAGGTATGTAAAAACCAGACAGCTGTGTAGATTTCACGGGTGGAATCAACCCTTTGAGGACTGTAAATGCCGGTATTTGTAAGAGAAAACTGGTTCATCTTTTACATTTATTTCCTTTTGGTTGATCAGAGATCTCAAAGGAAGTGATAAATGTGGAGCAGATGCAGTTTCAGGCCAGCTGAGGCCTTTTAAATGTGCAGGATGTTAGATTTAATCATCAACCTGTGAAAAAAGATCAGGAGGTAAAGTCTGTCTGAGAAACAATAGATTAAAAGATATTTATACTGTAATAATTTACATTATGATGATATCTTACTGATCATTCTAGAGGACATAAATAATGTTCACTTATCGAAGCTTAGTTGTCTTTCTACAGAATAGAGAACATAGCTAATACTGTAAGAATTTATAGAAAAAATACAATGTTTTTATTGTGGTATTATTTGTATTTCAATTTTTTGTATCAAAACTGTGAACATGTGTGCGACTGTGTGTCTGAGTGTGCAGGTGTGTGCACAGGTGCGTGACATGCATGTGAGCGTATGTTTTCACCTCGCCCGAATCACTGGAACCAGTCAGAAGACGACCTCGGTCTGGTAATGCACATCTGTGATGTTTGGAAATCTACAATAAATGTCCTCTCCTTGTACAGCAGAAAAAAAACACAAGCGGCTCTGCTTGTCTTTCTTTATACATTCACATAATGTGCTACAGGGTAATATGAATATGTTAAACCCTGAGATTTAAAAATATTTTTTTATGCTCTGAGCTGCTTAAAAGCAGAACAGGACGACCTTTAGAGCCTGGAGAAACTGGGGTTGTGGCAACTGCTGGTTCTCTCCAAAAATCCAACTTTAATGTAAGTAAAGTTATTCAGTCGAGAAAAGCATCCTATGGTAAGAAACGTTTTCTTTGTACAACTGACACTTGCCCATGGAAAAACTTCAGTCTTCCCTTATAACGTTTCAAAAGGTTGGGGCACACAGGATATTGGCCATTCCTATTCAGTCTCTCTGTTTCCTAACCCCGGCCCTCAGGACCCACTATCCCTCATGTTTTAGATGTGTCTCTCCTTCAGCACACCTGGTTCAAATTATTGCATTAGCTCCTGCATACCTCACAAAGTGAGTACACCCCTCACATTTTTGTAAATGTTTGATTATATATTTTCATGCAACAATCCTGAAGATATGCTGCTTTAATTATGTAGTCAGTGTACAGCTTGTTTAACAATGTAAATTTGCTGTGCCCTTGAAATAACTCACAGATCTTAATGTCTAAACCACTGGCAACAAAAGTGTGTACAGCTATGTAAAAATGCCCAAATTGTGCCCACTTTTCTAAAAGTTCTGAGATATGTCCAAAAATAAAACTTAAACTACCAAAATATTTGTTGTATATTAATAGTAGGGGTTTAAATATTTCTGTCAACAATGACTTAATGAAAAACTATTATTTAACAACAGTGATTTTTTTCTTTGCAGATTTTCTTTGTAAAAACTTTAAAGGACCTTTTATGATTTTCCTTTCAATTCACAAATCTACATATGTCAGGGCTTTACAAATTAAGTTGTTTATATATCCATCGCTGCTCTACACGTGTTCCAAACTACGTCCATTTTGGACCACTCCTTCTGGGTGTTCAGCTGTTTTATCCGTGAATGTAAATAGGATCCCTACTGTATCAGTGAGCTGACCGGTTGCCATGTTCGCCTCAGACCGACTAGGTCTCTCTCTCGGCCGGAATCAGGGTTGCCACTGACAGACCTGGCATCCTTTTCTGCCCGGCCGAACACATAAAGGCCCCCCTTCTCCCCGCTTCCTCCGCGGATGCTGCAGTCAAGTTGGCCGCGCATGCGCACTCTCGGTCCTCTTTTTGCTCGGAAGGTAAGTGCGGCATGGCGCGTGTTTCTTCCTTCAGAGAATAAATGGAGAACTTTATCCGCTTTTAGCTAACATCAGAGCAGATTCAAATGCAAGAAAGTAGTTTCCTCCCGGTAAGCGGAGCCTTCGGAGTAGTTATTTGGTTCGGCCAGTGGATTCCAGGTTGGCGGCGGGGTAGGGTGTGGGTGTCCGAGACTGAATCAAAGAGACATGCGGCCTTCAACGGCGAGGCGCTTAGTGTCATGTCGGCCGTTTTTTCCTGCCTTTCACGCTGTCTTTTCACGGCTGGGTCCTGTTCGTGAAGCCCAAAATAAAAGCCGAACCACGAGCTGCCGTCGAACGTGAAGTGAATTTGGGTCTTTATTTGGCAGCTCACTGCGGTTAGCATTTGTAGCAGCTGTTAGCTTTGCGTTAGCTCACATATTTAAATAAGTCACCAAACAATGAGTTACCTAGAGTTTGTTCTGTTGGATATTAAATGAAGCTTTTTAATTTAATGACGCGACACCAGTAAAGCTAAAGTTGCTAAATGTAGCCTCCCCCCCCCACCCCCCGGTCTCACCGTTATCTGTCGGTGCTAGCGTGGCCTAGCTAGCGTGTGCTACCTTCTTAAATGATCCCGTTAATCCCCAGGAAAGACTTATTCCTAATTTGTCTTAAACATATTCCCTCCCTTTCATTTTAAAAAACGGATTAATGTTGCCCTAACTGATACAGACCCATTTAAAGCAGCGGTGAATGACACAGCAGTTGAGCCTCGTGTTTAGCCGGTTAGCCCGTCTGAGTTTCCACGTTTCGTGGACGCTGCGCATTCATCGCTGTTTATGTAGACCCTTTTCAGTCTGATCAGGAAAAAAAACAACATGGATAATTAACATTTTGTACAAAATAAAACTTCTGCATTTCAGAACTGAGAGGCTCAGAAAAGGCTGCAAGAAAAGCAAATTTGTCAGCAAACTCTTAAGTTGTCAATTTAAAAAGTAAGAATGCATCATTTCTTAACTGCAAAACGTGACTATAACCATAATTTGTACTTTAAGAAAGTTGGCACAAATATTCCAAGGTTTGCAAGCATTGTAAATGGTTGTTAAAGTTTGAATGGATTCTCGGCTAATTCATTTAGTTGTTATTGCTGCTCTAATGTCAAGATAAAATGTCTGAAGAGAACTCATTTCTGCTTTTATTTTTTTTATTTTCCCTTTACCAGTTTTCTAAAACTATAGTAGGATAAATACAATCTTTCATAAACCAATAATTTAAAGAGTGGTTATTTTACTCTGTAAAAAGGTAGAAATGCACTTTAACAGTTTGCAACCTAAATAAAATCAAACATTTGCATAAATTTTATTAGAGCAAGCTTTAGAACCTAAATTAGTGCTGAGATTGACATAAAACAGCAGAGTTGACTGTTAGTTCCTTAACACCCAAAAATGGATTTGCATTTAAATATTCAAATTGCATTTTAGATCAAGTAGACGATGAAATATCAGTGTCTGCAAGATTGCAGTCAGAAATGACAGCTTGGATGCGATGTTTGGTCGGCTATGTTTCAGTTGTCTTCTTTGTTTGCCAGTACTTTTGCATTTTGGATGAACTTTCAGCATCACCCACTTTATAAATCTTTGAGCAAGGTCCTAGAGCTCAAATAGTGGTGTGGACGTTGTGGTGATGGAAAAAGTATTGAAGGAAACGTGGTTTAGTTGCCATCAATATTTATATTATTCCATTGCTGATCAGTAATGTTTTCAGAATACCCTGCAGCCCTCTGAAATATCAACCTGGGAATGACTGATTCAGAAATAGGAAAAATAGTAACGCTGTTGAATTCGTTTCCAGTTAATGCATCTTCAGCGTTCATACCCATGTTGAGTCTGCGATGCCTGGTTGCTTTAACAGATTAATCGAAGACCTACAACAAAAGTAAAACTATCCCAGAAAGTATCTGAGAAATCATGCGGTGTGACTGACTGATCTATTTCTGAGCGGTCTCAGCTGTTGCTTTCTCGTCACAGCTCGAGTCCAATAAAAATATGGAGCCTATTTGTTATTGGAGTGTATCGATCCGTTTCTGCTGTGTTCTCTACCACATCTTAGGTCATACAGCGTGACATGGGTTACTGTGAGGAGTTCCCATAGGGTTACATGTACAATATTAAGATTTATAATGCTTTTCACCATCAGCTGGTTATTAATGCTGATCTGGTAACAAACTGTAAACACTAAAGTTCTGCTGTCTCTCTTCGCAGCGCCCCAGACCCATCGCACCATGGCAGATCCCGATCTTGACTTCCAGACTGGCGAGTCTGGCGCCTCCGCCACCTACCCTATGCAGTGCTCTGCCCTGCGTAAGAACGGGTACGTGGTGCTGAAGGGACGTCCCTGCAAAATCGTAGAGATGTCCACCTCCAAGACCGGCAAGCACGGACATGCCAAGGTACGTTTAGCTGCTAAAATGTCAGGGTTTGACACGGGTTTCTGGAGTTTTAACCGTTAAAGGCCAGAATCAGGGAAGGGTTGGGGAAAATCCAAGTCCCAAGTCTCCTGTTTTGATACCATATTTCTCATCTGAGCAGATTTGTTCATTTATAAAGTAGTCATTTACCTAAAATATGAGATTTGTGTTACAAAGAGTTTCGTCTTCAAATGTAATAATTTAAAACAAGTATTGAACTGTTTTCTGGGGAATGTAAGCAGCTGTTTGCCTTCAGTTTTGTACATCTTCTTGCCCACCTGCACATTCAGCTCTAGTGAGTCGTATTTTTCTTCCTGCAGGTTAACCTGGTTGGTATTGACATCTTCACCAACAAGAAGTACGAAGATATGTGCCCCTCCACCCACAACATGGATGTTCCCTCCATCAAGAGGACAGACTATCAGGTACAGGCGTGCGTTTCTCACACCAGTGTTGACCAAAGAATCTAGAAGGTTGGAAAGGACAACCAACAGCTGCAGCGCTTGCTTGTCTGCAGGAATAATTTGGACATAATTTACGGGGAAATCAGAACTTGAGGAGGAGGAGATCCTTTCTGATCTCCTGCAGGCTCTAAAGTTCTACTTCTAGATGCATTTAATTAAATGAACGCAGCATGTTTGAGTTGGCTTAAATACTTTTTGATATTTCAGCTGATTGTGTTGATGCACAAAGCAAACTAGAGTATTTAATTTTTAGTTTCATGCAGTAATGTTTGACGAATGAATGTCTGTTAACGGTTTATGGTCAAATGTTTCTGAAAGCTAAATGTTTTTCTACATGTTTCATATTGATTGTGGATGAGTCATCTATGAAATATATACAGCTGTTTTCATATAGGTGATGCCAAATCCATGTAGATGCTGATTATCTGCTTCAGATTTAGCTGCCTGATTGTTTCTGAGATGTCTGGTCCTACTGTCTGCAGGCAAGCTGGAGTTTTGTTTGGAAGTTTAACATAAAATGATTTAAACACCTGCAGATCTCAGTCTATGCACATATTGAGCAACTGATGACCTCCCAGGTCAGCCTGCAGCATCTTCAGTTAACACTGAGCTTCAACCTGAATAGGTGATGGACCTGTGTTACTGGAAATGGGTGAAGATGAATAACTGCGTGTTTTCTGGAACCAGTGCTGAGTGGTTTTTATTTGAAATGACTGAGAGGCATTAATCTAAATATGAGCCTTTATTTCTGGGTTACACCATAAAGCCATTAAAAGTAAAATATTGTCTAAGATGGACCTTCCAACCCATCCCTGCTCCTTCAGGACTCAAGGTTCAGGATGTTTTACCTGAACGCTTGGTTTTTATTTGAAATCAGTTTTATGTCACTTAGTCGAAAGATGCAAAGTTTAAGATAAGATTAGATGGTTTCTCTGGGATCATTTAACAGATTAGTGTAACGGATCAACACCAACAGAACAAGTTCATATCAACATTTTAAGGATGTCTGGATCTGCTTTTAATGTAGTTATGTTAGCCCTGTCCAACAGTTTGCATTGATTTAGTTTTATATGGGGACTTACTGGTTTGTATTTCTGGTTCTGAGGTGGAAAAGTTCAACAAGTTGGGTTGGGTGTGAGGATTCTGATGCGTAGAGTCTGGTACCTGCAGCAGGTCTGAAATGGGCTGTTGACTTGTTCAGTACCCCTCACTATCCTGCAGGGCACACTAGTCTTACCCTTCATGTTGGTAATAATAAAGCTTTTAGTTATGAAGTTATTTCTTTATGATGTGGACCGGCGACGGTTTCTTTCAAATGAGCCACAGTGAGGACCTGACGAGTAAAGGTGTCGCTTCCTGTTGCCTTTTTAAATGCTGCAGGATCTCTGAACGTCATGTTGGGTTTTTATGACAGACTTTCCAGATGACGTCATAAATCTGCTTTCTTTGCAGCTGGTTAACATCAATGAAAACTACATGTCCTTGATGAGCGACAACGGTGACATCAGAGAGGACCTGCGCGTCCCTGAAAGCGAAGTCGGCAAGGAAATTGAAGCAAAGTTTGAGGCGGGTGAAGAATTCATGGTGAGTTCATCTAGTTTCCGTTAATTCAATCTATTTTTGTGGCGCGATTTAACTGTTGAGCTCTGAGACGGGAGATGCATCCCAGGCAGCGACCCTGGAGCAGAAAGTTGTCCCCTCCAGGGAATGCGGGGTCTCGGAGCTGCATGTGTAAAGTTTCAGATGATTGACTCGAACACGTTGCTCTGCCTCTCCGCAGGTCACCGTGATTTCTGCCATGGGGGAGGAATGTGCTGTCGCTACCAAGGTCTTGGCCAGCAAATAGAGAGATGGACTTTGCTGCCCAGGCAACAAACACCACCCACAACCCATCTCTTTGCATTTCATTGGTTCTGTCACCAAAGCGTCGGCCTTCACAGACCTCAAATCATTCTGTTTTAATTTCTCTCATCAGTTATCTTTTTATTTCCCCCGTTTCCTCCTCCCCCCTTCATTTCTCTTTTCCGTTGCTGTTGGGAATGTTCCACTGCAGCTCGCTGCGTGGTCCTCTGCCTGATCATTGAGTTTTTGTTTGGTAACAATCTACTTTATATAAAAACAACTTTAAAAAATACTGATCAGTTGCTCATTCCTGCTTATTTTTGCCTTCAAAGTGTTGGTTTTGCCACTCACATTCCTGAATGTTTAAAGAAACTTTGGGGTTCTGCTTTTGTATGATTATTTTTTATATTCTTTAGCTTAAATGAAGCAGATCTAAGGTGTCTTGGAGGGAAGGGATCGAAGGGAGGGTGGGTTGCCCCTGTAGATACTTAATTCAGATTTAGATTGTCTCTCTAGCAGCCATTCCCAGCATGGCCTTCTCTCTGGTCGATCTTCTTCCCTGATCACTGTTTCGGGGTGGCTAGCACTTAAGAGCACCTGAGGCCCACCCAGCATGTAAAGCTCTAAACCCAAGAAAAGAGAAATGTCCCCCCCCCCTCCTCCTCCTCTCCTTTCAGGAACAGAAACTTAAGCAACTTCTCCCTCGATGTCGGTTTCTCATCTGTAGAAATTTGAGGGGCGTGACGGCCTGGTGCGTTCGTACTTCTGGTCCAAAATGGCAGTCTGATGCGGAGGGGCTCATCCCGGAGCTCCTCCCTCATAACCATCTTTCCCCCCCCCATTGCAAAAAGTGTTATGTTTTGTTTTAAAGAGGCGAGAATGGAGGGGTGTGGGCCTCCAACATGTGGGAGGCAGTTTGCAGTGAGTGGTTGTTGTTTTTTTTTTTTTGTTGTTTTTTTGAGGGACTTGATTTGGGTTTGGGAGGGTGGTTCGGTTGCAAACTTTTTGTTCACTCGAGGCCTTTGTCACCTGACTGGAGAAGGCAAAATAAAACAATGATACAAATGGACAAAAACTGCAAACGCTGTCTGGTTTTCTGTCTTTTAAAGGTTCACGCACATTGAGAGTGTTTGGTGGGCAGAAAATAATTGCATAGCTGTGCCGATCAGTTGTTTATCTACATATGTTTGATGCTACAGAGACTGCTTCTAGAGCGTAAAACCTAAGAAAAGTGTTAAACATTATCTAGGTTTGTACTTTGGTTCAGAACTGACCCAATATAAAATTGCTCAGAATGCTACTGGAATCTGCAAACTCCCTACAGGTGCCCCTCAATAAATGAGCTTAATCAAACTTTCTATAGTTCTGTTTTAAATGTGAAACTTTTAAGGCTGTTGTATTCATTGTTATTACAGCTTTCAGGCAATGAGAGCCCAAAACTAAGTTCCCTGAATTTGAAAGATAATGTGATGGTTTTCCTTCCACTTAACCTTCCAATAAGATATTTATATGCGGTACTCTAAACAGCAAATGTAGATTTTTTTTTTTTTTTTCATAAAAGGCTCGATAATACCATCTGCTGAATCTAAGCATATTAATGGAAAGTTAAGTGGAAGGAAAATGTGGTTTCAAAAAGGTGCACAAGCAACATGGATGGCACAGCTTTGGGATAATGAAGGCAAAGTCTGAAGTGTTTGGAGGGGATGAAGTTTAAGCTTAAAGAGCAAGAAGACTAAAGCAGAAACGGTGTCAGAAGCATCTTACCGGGGCTGAGGAGAAAAAGGACGGGTCTTCTGTTTAGTGGTCCAAAGTCCTCTCTACAGATGAAGGAAAATAATTTGATAATTGAGGTCTTGTTTCTGGAATAAGAGAACAGAATCCAAGCTGCCTGGGTTTCAGTGAGAACTTTTCACACTGATTTGAAGAGCTATGTGTCATCTGGTGTGGGTCTGGCAGGTTGTATAAAGTTCAGTGTTGGTGCAGCAGTCCATCCTTCCCGGTGCCGTCGGGGTATTTTGGAGCTTTACGGAGATGCTGATTTCATTTTCCATTTGGAATTGGTTCCTGTCCACAATGACAGCAAACTGGCCTGACCTAAACTTCGAGAGGAAGGTGAGACACCAGAGGCAGCGCTGGAGACGAGCAGAAGGCTGCAACCAAACATCCTGGGTTTTCTGAACACCTCAGCAGAACCACAGAGTGCCACGCCAAATTAAAGTAGTTCAGGCACAAAAACGTCTGACAAAGGATTGGGTAGAGTAGCCAGGAACTGGACTCCAGTAAGAGGAGCATTACTTCAAAATATTTGTACTTGAGAAGTAAAAAGTATTGATTTGGGAGTAAAGTATTCTGTGTTTATTCATTCAGTAAAATAACTAGAGGTGGAAAGTACTAAAGTCAAAGTTTGACCTCAAAATAGTATTAAAATCAAGTAAGAAGTTCGGTGTTGTAAAATTACTCATGGGAGTACTTTTATTTTTCAAAGTTACTCCACTAAATGTAATTAGTTCTTACCCACCTCTGGTACTGATAGCGATAAATTATATTTTAATTAGGATAATCAAAGTGTTTTCAACTGGATCATTTATGTAGAGGTAAAGTCTGCACAGAAATGACACAGAACAGTTTCTCGTTCGGTGGGTGGATGAAGCAGGAGATGGATTAACAGGCTGGAACCTTGTCTGCAGTCATTTGGGTTCTGGGCCAAAAGCTGAAGCTTGGTTCATCTACCTGACCCGATCTTTTAAACCAGCTGTTACTAGTTTGGGTTTAAGTTAGACAGCAGGATTAATGCAAGGTTAAAGTCTGACTTGTATCGGTTGGCAAAAGTAAAAATGTCCTGTCCAAGCAGCTCTTTGAAACCCTGATCCCGCTTTTATTTTGACCCAGTTGGATTTCTGTAATGGATTTTATGTTGGAGTGAGTCAATCTTTGCTCTCTCGTCTGCAGCTGGTTTAAAACGCTGCTGCACGTCTTTAAAGTGGGACTCAGGAAACCGAACACATCACCTTCGTTCTGGCCTCGCTCCCTGAGCATTTTAGAGTTCATTTTAAAATTCATTTTGAGCTTCTCCATCCCTTCTTACCTTCTCAGTCCCACAGGTTGGCCAACGAGCAGGTACCAATATCTAGGAGGAAGCTGCTCCTTCACGGCCTCCCTTTAAAACTGCTCTTAAAATCAATTTTTATTCTCTGGTTTTCAATCAGGGAGATATAGGATGGCAGTGAGAGAGCCTCCTCTGCAGGGCAGCTGCTGTCTGCTTTAGAGATAAGGTGAGGAGCTTGAAGTAGAACCACTGCTCCTCTGCACTGAAGGGAGTCAGTTGAGATGGTTTGGACAACTCCTTTTTGAAGTTTTCCAGGGACATCCTACTGGCAAATCCAGAACCTTCTGGAGGGACTATAAATCTCCTGGCCTGGGACCAGTTTGTGATCCCTCAGAAAGAACAGGAGAGTGTTACTGGGAAGAGGGATGTTTGTGTTTCCTTTCTGGACCTGTTACCCTGCAGCTCTTTCTCTGAATCACAGTTCAGAGATCCAGAAAGCAGAGTAATTTGAATACTGTGTTAGAAATAAAACCAGATTACATATATTTGGTGTTATCTGCTCCTGCTCCTGTTTCAGATGGTGTTTTCCTATTCTTTGTTGTAGTATTTGAAGCCATCACACCAGCGTGCAGATGAATCACTCCCTCCTACATGTCTGCTCACTGGAAAAATAAATGCATGTGACGGTTTTTCCTTCTTTTCCAGCTCTCCAGTGATGGTTGTGCTTTCTGTGACTCATCCAGAAGGCTCAGATTTCCTCTGTATGTGTTCAGAGATATCATGCAGCTGAATGAATGAGCTGCAGCGAGGCCCACACTAAGAGGCGGGGAGCTCGTCAATGATTGAACAGCCTCAGCAGGTTTATTATCAGGGAGAGTTTGGGGGGCAGCTGGTCTTTGGACCTGCCTCATCCCACAGCTTACAGGTTCAGGAACGAAACTTTAACCATGCAGTGATCTGTTTTCAGGCCAAAGTCGCCTCTTTCAGGAAGAAAAATAACTTGAAACTGCTGTTTCCTAGGTAAATAAATACATTTAAAACATTAAGAAGGTATTTGTTTGGTTGATAAAATATCTGAGCTCCGTAGAAAATAGTTCGATAAATAAATTATTTTCTCATTCGTTCTTTTATTTCGGGTGATTTGGCTTTGACCATATTTGGGAAGGGCGTTTCAAGCGGGCGTCCTACGTCCCTTTGCGTCACATCCGCTTCTTTCCTTTTCCTGTTCGATCTCATCATGGCGCCTGTAAGTCCGGTCCGCTCCGCATACATTTACCCATGTAGATGTATATTTATTTGATTGTTTCAGTCTTTAATTAAAACAGAACGTGGCTGTAAATGTTAGAACCAGCTGACATGATTTTAAACGTTTTTATCAAGAAGGAATCCAGAAAAGGAGCAGATTTAGCATGTACACGTGGTCATCGGTCTTCCGGCTGACCAGACTCCATTAGAAAAATACAAGATTCCTTAATAAGACCGACTTTATGTAGTCAGGTGAAGTTGAACGTCCTTTGTTAGTTGCTGTAAAGGTAGCCTGTGGCCTTGTAGTCATTTCGGCTTGGCTTGTAATAAGTTTTTGCTTGTTGGTATTTTAAGATTTATGCATTTTTAGGAAAAACTTTTCCATTCAGCACAGCTGTATTGAGGTGAGCATTGTACTGTAATAGACACATCCTGTAGTGGTCCACAGTGGGGAAATTCAACAACGTAAGAAAAATTTTATTATTAAAAATAGCATAGATTAAATGAAATGTGGAACTGAGTAGAGTGATTTTGAAAAAGAACAAAATACGCATGTATAGTGCATAAATACAACAGATTACAAGGAATTGAATAAGTGCAAATAACAGCAGGGATGTAAACACTTGAAGAGTTTGTTGGGAGCAACAATGGTTATAAAGTCAGCTCCTGGGAAGAGGGACCTGTGATAATGTGCCTTTGTGCACATAGGATGCAGCAGTCTGTCAACAACTTCATGTATGAGGTGGGAGACATAGTCCACCTGCGATATTGTTTTTACTACAGTCCTGTCTCCCACTACCTGCACTGTGTCCAGGGGACATCCTAGGAATAAGCTCGCCTTTCTGACGACCTTATCTAACCGCTTCTTCTCAGCTGTAGATAAGCTGCTGCTCCAACAAACTGCACAATAGAAGATGGCTGAGGGCACCACAAAGTCAAAGGGATCTTCAGGAGAGTCCCCTGCACTCCTGAAGAGCCTAGTCTTCCCAGTAGTTAGTCTGCTCTGACTCATCCTGTAAAGAGCTTAATTGTGACTCCAGTCCAGTTTGTTTCCTGGCTGTGGAAATCCACCACCAGCTCCTTGGTTTTTGATCAGGAGGTGCTGATCCAGTTCATTAGAAACATGAAAGAGTCCTGGTTCAAAATGCAAGTATTAATACCTATCACAAACTTACAGAAAAGGCAGATTAATCTGAATGAATAAGGTTAAACGTCTACTGGCAGACTAGTCTGTCCACCTGTCAATAAGAATACCTTTAAAACCCTTCCAGGCTATAACCTGGAAGGGTTTTAAAGTTCCAGGTACTCAGTGTATTTACAGCCACTAAAAGCTAAACCCACATGTCGCCCAAAAATGTGTGAATTTATGTTTAAGTCACTGATCACTGGAAAGAGCAAAACAGCCCCTTTTAATATAATATTTCTCAGCTTTGATAGCAGAAATAGAGACAAATATAGATTCTTTAAATGAAATGTCTGATAAGAACCTTATTAAAAGTACGTAGAACTTCATCCCAGAAATCTTTGGAGCGTATAAGTCTGGTCAGGTCTATAGATGGGAATCATTGGTTGATGAGAAGAAAGTTTGAGATTTTCCCCTGACGTGTTCATCTCCAGCTGGTGTCTGCACGTCTTAGATGTTCCCCGGTTCAGCACACCTGAACCAAAGAATGTCTCATTATCAGACTCCAGCTGAGCAGCAGGGAAGACATCTAAAACATGCTGGACTGGAGTCAAACATCACCGCTCTACATAATTACTGCTGCTATCTTCACATTGATCATTACTTTGTTTTAGGCCGTCAGAATGAGGAGATGATTTCAGAGAGCTTGTGTGATGGGTTCAGATCAGATAAATGGGTTTTCTGTTCTCAGTGAGCTCTGCTGAAGTTCTAAAACGTTCTGAGTTATGAAGCAAATGAAAGTGGGATGAAGAGATTTAATTGCAATGACTCAAGAGGTAACCTGGTTTCTGATGCAGATGAAACAGAAGAGACCTGCTGCAGGCAATAAGTCCAGAAAGGCCCCTTCATGGAAGTTCACCTTAGACCTGACCCATCCTGTGGAGGACGGGATCCTGGACTCGGCAAACTTCGTAAGTCGCTGCTGTCTCAGTAGATGTGTCCACAACAGCTATCCTAGTTCCCATAGCAACATTAAAGGGTAGATTTAGTGTTTTTGCAAGCATCTAATCGTGTGTGTGGACTAGGGTTCTCTTCCCTAGCTCCGGGTCTACTAGGGTTCTCTTCCCTAGTGCATTACTGTGCTCTGTCTGACAGGAAACCTTCCTGAAAGAGCGGATCAAGGTGAACGGAAAGACGGGGAACCTGGGGAACATCGTCCAGGTCGGCCGCATGAAGAACAAAATCAACGTGACGTCTGAAAAACAGTTATCCAAGAGGTAAGAGGAGACCTGCTGGTGCTCTTCATGATGCCATCAATACAAAAATCTGACCCATCGCACCCTGTGGCTCGATCCTTCAGGTACCTGAAGTACCTGACGAAGAAGTACCTGAAGAAGAACAATCTCAGGGACTGGCTGAGGGTGGTGGCGTCCGACAAGGAGACGTACGAGCTGCGTTACTTCCAGATCAGCCAGGACGACGAAGAGTCGGAGGCAGACGAGTGAAGAACTGCAGGAGAGCTCTGCTGATTTCTGTCTGCAAGAGAATAAAAGTGGAGAAAAAAATCCATAGCGTTGTGTTTTTAATTTGGTATTTAGAGGACATGCAAACTCTGAAACACTAGCTTCACTTTATCTGTACACAAAATATTTTTTATAATAGCAGCTAAACAATCGTGTGAAAGTGGAGGAAAATATACATTTTTCCTTAAAAAGGTTTTTCAATGGTGTTTTTTTCTGATGCATTTGAATCCAAGTGAAGCTGATTAAATCCTGAAAAAAATTGATTTATGGGAGTTTTTATAGTTTTGTAGGAAGTCTTCCAACATCTGTTGGAAGTTCGTTGGCCTTCCAACAGATGGCGCTGTGTTGCTCCAACACAGCAGGATTGTTGTAAGGTTCAAACTAAATCCAAAGCTGTGAAGGATTTCAGTTAGATGGAGAAAAACAAGCTGCTCAGAGCTGCAACACATGATGGAAACTTTCACTGCAGCAAGGAGGAGAAATGAGGGCTGCAGACCAGCCAGAAGGAGTCTGGAGATGCATGCAGGAGAGGAACAATGCAAAACATTAACAGTGGCACAAGAATTCATATTACTATTAAACAATTGTGAAGGTGCACAGAGCCAAACCATAATTCTTCCATAGTTATACAGGTCCTTCTCAAAATATTAGCATATTGTGATAAAGTTCATTATTTTCCACAATGTCATGATGAAAATTTAACATTCATATATTTTAGATTCATTGCACACTAACTGAAATATTTCAGGTCTTTTATTGTCTTAATACGGATGATTTTGGCATACAGCTCATGAAAACCCAAAATTCCTATCTCACAAAATTAGCATATTTCATCCGACCAATAAAAGAAAAGTGTTTTTAATACAAAAAACGTCAACCTTAAAATAATCATGTACAGTTATGCACTCAATACTTGGTCGGGAATCCTTTTGCAGAAATGACTGCTTCAATGCGGCGTGGCATGGAGGCAATCAGCCTGTGGCACTGCTGAGGTCTTATGGAGGCCCAGGATGCTTCGATAGCGGCCTTTAGCTCATCCAGAGTGTTGGGTCTTGAGTCTCTCAACGTTCTCTTCACAATATCCCACAGATTCTCTATGGGGTTCAGGTCAGGAGAGTTGGCAGGCCAATTGAGCACAGTGATACCATGGTCAGTAAACCATTTACCAGTGGTTTTGGCACTGTGAGCAGGTGCCAGGTCGTGCTGAAAAATGAAATCTTCATCTCCATAAAGCTTTTCAGCAGATGGAAGCATGAAGTGCTCCAAAATCTCCTGATAGCTAGCTGCATTGACCCTGCCCTTGATAAAACACAGTGGACCAACACCAGCAGCTGACACGGCACCCCAGATCATCACTGACTGTGGGTACTTGACACTGGACTTCTGGCATTTTGGCATTTCCTTCTCCCCAGTCTTCCTCCAGACTCTGGCACCTTGATTTCTGAATGACATGCAGAATTTGCTTTCATCCGAAAAAGGTACTTTGGACCACTGAGCAACAGTCCAGTGCTGCTTCTCTGTAGCCCAGGTCAGGCGCTTCTGCCGCTGTTTCAAGTTCAAAAGTGGCTTGACCTGGGGAATGCGGCACCTGTAGCCCATTTCCTGCACACGCCTGTACACGGTGGCTCTGGATGTTTCTACTCCACACTCAGTCCACTGCTTCCGCAGGTCCCCCAAGGTCTGGAATCGGCCCTTCTCCACAATCTTCCTCAGGGTCCGGTCACCTCTTCTCGTTGTGCAGCGTTTTCTGCCACACTTTTTCCTTCCCACAGACTTCCCACTGAGGTGCCTTGATACAGCACTCTGGGAACAGCCTATTCGTTCAGAAATGTCTTTCTGTGTCTTACCCTCTTGCTTGAGGGTGTCAATAGTGGCCTTCTGACAGCAGTCAGGTCGGCAGTCTTACCCATGATTGGGGTTTTGAGTGATGAACCAGGCTGGGAGTTTTAAAGGCCTCAGGAATCTTTTGCAGGTGTTTAGAGTTAACTCGTTGATTCAGATGATTAGGTTCATAGCTCGTTTAGAGACCCTTTTAATGATATGCTAATTTTGTGAGATAGGAATTTTGGGTTTTCATGAGCTGTATGCCAAAATCATCCGTATTAAGACAATAAAAGACCTGAAATATTTCAGTTAGTGTGCAATGAATCTAAAATATATGAATGTTAAATTTTCATCATGACATTATGGAAAATAATGAACTTTATCACAATATGCTAATATTTTGAGAAGGACCAGTATTTAATACTCCAACACAGGAAAATTAGTTGTAGTGAACACTTAAATAATCAGTTTACAGACTCCTGGAAAAGTGAGATTTTACTCCGATCAAAAATCAGTCTCTAGCAGAGCGCTCATAAAAACCAGTGAAAAAGATATGAAGACTGGAAACACTGGCCAGAAATGCATCGTCAAACGAGATGTTGGATTGAAGGACTGAGTTAAAACATGGAGAACCTGAAGATAGATCCCAAGAGGAATACAACCAAGATCACAAAAAAAGAATAAATTCATTTGAAAACTGACCTCGAACAAAGGGAAATCATTTGATTCAGACAACTGTATAAAAATATACAAATCATGGCAATAAAACTCAAAATATAGTAAATACTAGTATTTTAAAAGAATGTAAAGCTGAACAAATAAAACTGCAGACATTCATTTAAAGGTGAAATTAGAAATAAATGATCTTAATTACTGAAGGCAGCTAAAATCCTGAGTTTGGGTCAGAAAAGATCTTGGGTTTCTCCTGAGGTCTGCAGGAAGGCTGGTCCACAGGTGAGAGCCATGAGAACACCTCACTGCTGGTTCTCAGCAGGTCCGAGAAGGTCTGCAGTAAACATCTAACTTTGCAGAAAATAACTTTGCACCAGTCTTCTCATGAACTTCCTGCAGTTTCAGTCTCTCCTTGATGTTTTTCTTGAACAGAAGCTTCTTTGCTGCCTTTCTGGTTAAAAGCCTTTACCTCTCTATGTACAGCGACACTGACACCCACCTGCTGCCAAAGTAGAGCAGGCTCTGCACTGGTGGCATAACAATTCTATAGTGCCCTCCTGAAGCTTTTTCTCTGCAGCTGAACCCCTCAGGCTGAACCTGACCCAGAAAAATCCTCTTTCAGATGTAGTTTCCTGAATGTGAGGCTGCTTTGCTGCAGAAGGACGACGGCTGCAGAAACATCTGCATGTCTTCTACAGCAATCAATCTGCTGATTTCAGATGTGCTCTTTCACAGCTTTCTGGGTTGATGTAGATGATGTTCATCACCTCCAGCTCTTTGCTTGTGTGTAAACCTCAGGCTGCCTGCTTGGTCTTCACCACAAGAAGCATGTTTTTCTTTCTTCTGCTCTTTTCCTCAGAGCTTCTGGACCCGCTCCTGGTCTGTAACTGTTCTGCATGAAGCACTCTGCCTCAGGAATGCACCCACCTTCAGCTGCTGCTGGAGTCTCAAACCTTCACACCAGCAGAGCTCTAAGAACAGGTCATATACCAGGGAAAGAAGATGGAAATCTATAAACTGGAGGGATGTTCTCCTACTCAGGCTGACCAGTTAGGATCACTGGTTTCATTCTGTATTGTTCTTTTGCGTCCCAGCTGTCTATACCTTTTTAAAATCCAGATTCTTGGGAAAGCACCTAACACGTTTGACTTTGCTTTGCTGGCCTGAAGTATTTTGTCCTCCATGTCAGACGGTGGGAGGGTGTCCTGTTTCTTCTGTTTGAAACCGTCCTGAACCTGCAGGTATCGCTGTAATCTGACCTTGAGCATCAGATTACCTCCAGATTACAACAACTCATCCCAGCCAGACCTCAGGCAGAGCTCACGCCGATCTTTCATGGCGAAGACGAGGAAAACTTTGGTCTATTTTGGGGTTTTAGGGGTGAATCACTAACCTGTGACCCTGAAACTTAAAAAGTTCTGCAGAGCTGCTTCTCTCTGTAGTTTTAAGCTACGTTATTTATTTTGTTGTTCATTAACTCACATTGTCTTTTAAATTTCAGTTCTTTACAAAATTTTTCTTAAAGTTAAATTTGATTTGGTTTAATTTAATTCATGAAACAATGGTATTTTTCATTATTTTATTTATGTGGTTAAGTTTTATTAATTTAATTTATCTTCATTTAGTTTTTTTTATTGAACTTTATTTTATGTAGTTTTATTTCATGTCTTTTGGCTTCATGGTGGCAGAGTTGGCAGCACTGCTGTCTTGGAGCAGAAGGTCTAGAGTTCGACTCCGATGATCTCCCTGTCCACGCACGGGTTCTCTCTTGGTACTCCTGCTTGCCCTCACAGACCAAAAACGCGACTGTTCGGTTAATTAGTCTCTGAATTATCTGTCCCGTGTGTCTCTGAGTTGTCCTGATGGACTGGAGATGGACCAGGATGGACCCCGTCTCTCAGCCAACGAATCCCAGAAATAGTTACCAGAAGTGCTTCATAAATAAAGCTGACATAGTAAATAAATGACATGAAATAAATTCTGCACCAACTAACAGGGAAACTTCCTCCTGATGAGGAAACTGATACAACTAAGACTTCTTTTAACTTTAGTTCAGATTATATCCTCCATACAGTTTTATTTATATCTTAATAAAAGAAATAATTGGATTGATGTTGACTAAACAAACTGAGATTAATCTTATTCTGCAGCTAAAAACTGATCATTTTTCCAGAGGGAAGCCCCACCTGCTGAGTTCCCACAGAAACAAACATTAAGCAAGAATACCTGCAGCTCGCTCCCAACTGTTAAATATTTTACCAACCTGATCACATGGTATCTGGTCTGCATGACTTAAAGCGGCTGCCTCCTCAATGTGTCCAGCAGCTCTGCAGAGGACAGGGGCTGAAACAAATCCCACGCACCCTGCAGCAGGAGGGAAACACGGCGAGTGAGTATATTACCTGTGTGCTCAGGTGTGCTTCTTTAAACTGCTGCTGGATGTTTGCTGGTCTCAGACGCGCAGCAGTGTTCACAGTCTTCGCTCCAACCTGCTGATGTCGGTCAGGTGTTCCAGTTTTGCAGAGACTCACCTGGATGAGTGAAGATCTGCAGTTTGACGGATGCAGAAGTCGGTTTGTTGTAGTTTTCCACTGTGAAAGTGGATCCATGGCTGTCATTAAAGTTTCAGAGAGGGAGTCTCGCTCTAGTGGTCCAGAAGAACAGCTCATACCCAGAGCGGGGTTACCAAATGGGCCCACTGGGCTTACTGGAACCCAGTGGTTCATGAAACGGGAGCCCAAAGGCAGGACTCAGCAAATTATGGCTCTTTCGTTGGTTTTAAAGCGTCAACTAAGGTTTCAGTCCAATAAACTGTTGCAGTAAGGATTTTACCACCACGGTGTGTTTATTACATATAGGACAATGTTTTATGCTTGTTTTCTAATTATTTTTATTTAGAAAAATCACCCTGGATTCACCACATCCTGCAGCTTCTAACGCTGAGGGTCCTTTCAACAAATACAAACAGGCCGTAATGCATCATTAATGGAGATGTCAAACACTGAAGAAGATGAAGAAGACGAACAAGAAGAAGAAAAACAACAATGACAACTTTGGTGCTGAATATATTTTGATGTGGTGCAGAAATTGGTCCCACAATTCAAGACTAATGACCCTCTAAACCACTCTCAATAGAGCCAAACAATAACCCTTGACCTTTAATGACTAAACTTATACAGCCAAAAGCTCTGCAACAGAAAAAGCTTCATATTTTTATGAAACCAATCCATTATCTATACCTGCTTAGAACATAAAAACTCTAGGAAACCCAGGCTGGGATTCAAACCCATGACCTTGCTGCAAGGCAACAGTGCTACCAACTACTCCACAGTGTAGCCTTCATTGTAAAGTGATGCAGGAAAATAGAACAGGTCTGTAGGAAGAAGTTGCAATCCAAAGAAAAAAAATAAGTTATTAAATCCAGAAAATAAAAGGCTAGAAAGGAACAAAAATACATGAAATAAAAGGAAAATTAGCTTCAAAACTCAGTGAGCAAAGATCGCAGAGATGGAAAACTTTTCAGTTGTTTTAAAGCAGGGTGGGGGCTTTTGGGTTTTGGAACCAGTCTCTTTACTGCTCTGCTGAACTGGAACCAGCTCAAGAATGTGGTACCAGTTTTAATAAATACCAGCAGGACTGCTTGCTTCCAGCAACCTCAAACTGAAATGAATCTGAGCATTTAGTGAATTTCTTTAATATTATTTGGTATCTTCACAGCTTCCTTTCTCTGGATTCTGGGACAAACATCTGAAAGAGGGTTTGAGGACGGTCCAGATGAGACTGAAACAATGACAGGCAGATTGTGAAGCTTGTTAACATCAGTGGGTGATAACCAGGTGGAGCAATGGCGGCATGGCTGGGTCGGTTCTCCTTGGGAGAAGCCTGGTATGGCATGTACTACCGCCTGATGAGGACCAAACCTGTGGGCTCCATGGCTCCTGGCTCAGATGACCTCACCGAGCTGGCGGAGGGGTCTGCCGTGGGACTGGCAAAGGTCCTGACGACTGTGGATCTGGTGTCGCTTGGTGTGGGCAGTTGCGTGGGCACTGGGATGTACGTGGTGGCCGGGCTGGTTGCCAAGGCCATGGCCGGCCCGGGGGTCATCCTGTCCTTCATCATTGCAGCGGTGGCCTCCATACTCTCAGGTAAATGGCCCCAAAGGTGGTGGAAACTCATGAGTTATGTTTAAAATCTGATGTCTTTTAGAAATACACTAACAGTTTATGGAACAGCTGTCAGAAAAATAAAACAACTGGAAAAGTAATTAAAGACTAATCTGGAAAATTAGGAAAGGATTTGATGCTATGTTTACATTTTGTTTGCAGCAGCTAACTGTGTTATAGTACTAATGCTAGCTTTTATTTAAAGCAACAGTAAGTGTAGAGTTCATGTTATATTTTTATTTATGTCCACTAAAAGAACGTTTCAGTTAGTAATATTTTTGTTAGGGTCTTAGTGGTTTCTGGGAGCCTTAATGTGCTACTTTTCTAGCTTCCTGTAGAAGCTAGCTTTGCTATAGTGCTATGTTAGCTTGTATGTAAAAAAAAAAACAAGTGAAAATGCAGTTTTAGTTCTTGGTAAATTGTTATTCATGTCTGTTATAAGAAGACAAGAGTTAGTTATTTTTTTGTTAGGAGCTCTGTGGTTCTTGTGAGTCTTGATCTGCTACTTTTCCATCTTCTTGTAACAACTAGCTGTGCTGCATTACCACTACCTCTTAGCTTGAAAGTAAACTACAACAATAAGTGGAAATAAGTTTTCTTCTGTGTTGTTTTAACAGGGCAACAGGGTAACAGTTTGTCTGCTCCGACGTTTGTTGAAAACGTAGGAGCTTTGGTGAAATGATTGTTGAAATGGGAGATGGGAGTGACACGGGCCTTTTTACTTTTTTATCTAACATTTTTCCATCATCTTTTTATCTAATAGACGTTTGGGGACCATCTTCTTGCAGTCTGTTGAAGTTTGTTATCTTTAAAATAAGGAAAATGGCCTGGTACTTGATTTAAACTTTAAGTTTATAAATAAATAAAGTCTGGTTGCTTTATTTTAATAATGCTTTTGCCTGCCTGCTGTATATTCATCTGCACAATTTTCTCATTCATTTATAACTCTTGTAAATATTTTTGGTTCTTCTTCAGTTTTTCCATATAATTCAGCCTGATTTTTGTTTAACATGTGTTCCTCAAACAGCTACGGCTCATTTTCCAAATCCCAATAAAAAAATTTATAGTGTCCAAGTAAAGGTTTCTAACTGTGTGTAGATAGGCTGCTATTGCGTATTTGGGTTTCCATCTGTAACCTTAACCTTTAACTAACTTCCATCTATAAATGTTCAGCAGAAAGAA
Organism: Girardinichthys multiradiatus; assembly: GCF_021462225.1. Lineage (NCBI taxonomy): Eukaryota > Metazoa > Chordata > Actinopteri > Cyprinodontiformes > Goodeidae > Girardinichthys > Girardinichthys multiradiatus. The sequence continues at coordinate 39,300,571 of NC_061813.1, forward strand.
GGCGGTTTGGAAGGATTATCTCCATCCAGTTTTATGCAAAAACTACCATTGTTCATTCAGAGCTTTTATAATCTTTTAATATTAATGGCAGAATTGTTACCTCAGTGTTTCCTCTAACACTGTCCTTTAAACCTTCAAATTGGTAATGAAATATGCTTCAAAGACTCACCCAACAACGTATGTTTTCCTCAAAGGAGTCTGCTACGCAGAGTTCGGGGTCCGGGTCCCCAAAACAACGGGCTCAGCGTACACCTACAGCTACGTAACGGTTGGGGAGTTCGTGGCGTTTTTCATCGGCTGGAACCTGATCCTGGAGTACCTGATAGGCACGGCGGCAGGGGCCTCGGCTCTCAGCAGCATGTTCGACTCGCTGGCCAATCACAGCATCAGTAACTACATGATAACACACCTGGGAACGCTCAGAGGCCTCGGTCAGTGTGACAAGAGCCGATTAAAAATTGTGGAGTTTGCTGTTGTCCTGCAAACAAAGTTTGATGCAGTCCAGAAAGGCCTATAATGTCTCTTCCACTCACCTTTGTTAAAGCTGTTTTTCACACTTGCTGGGCTCTTCCTGTGTGTTTCAGGTAAGGGTGAGGACACGTATCCCGACCTGCTGGCCCTGTTCATTGCCCTGCTGGTCACAGTGATCATTGCCCTCGGTGTGAGGAACTCTGTGGGATTCAATAATGTCCTAAACATTGTCAACCTGGTGGTCTGGGTCTTCATGATCATCGCCGGGCTCTTCTTCCTGTCAGCCAGCAACTGGGAGGGCGGCAATTTCCTGCCGTACGGCTGGTCGGGGGTGAGATTTTGTCCAGTTAGGGTTTCAGATGCAGAAGTTGAAAATTCAGAACTGATTTCAGTTTGAGAGCAAGCAGCTCTCAAACAATATATATAAGAACAATATTAACGCAATGTCAGCAAAAAGAAAGAACTTTAATGTTTCATTTAAAGGGGGATTGTTTGTTAAAGGGCTGCACGGTGGCGCAGTTGGTAGCACTGTTGCTTTGTAGCAAGAAGGTCCCGAGTTCAAATCCTGGCTGGGTGTCTTTCTGTATGGGGTTTACATGTTCTTCCCGTGCATGTGTGGGTTCTCACTGGGTACTCCAGCTTCCTCCCATAGTCCAAAGACATGTTAGGTTAATTGGTAACTCTAAATTGCCCTGGTGTGAGGAACTCTATGGGATTCATTTTTGGTCCAACTGCGCTCAGACTGGATTTAAAACAGAAATTCTACCAATATTTTCTACCGTTTTCCTCCAAACTCTGGTTCCGTCTATGTCAGACTTTTAAACTGTGGTTTTCACATTTCTCTCAATCCACTCAGTTTTTACACCTTAAAAATGTTCAGTCACTATTGTCTCTGGTGATCAGTGGAGCTCCCCAGGACTCAGACCTGGGGCCCCTTATTTATTTATAATTTATGTACTTCCAGTACATTCTGTTCTCTGGTAAGACAATCATAAAACTTAAAGCAACACTAATGACACCCAGTTGTGTCTAATAGTTAAATGTTAATACTCTCCTCCTTGTTTCCCTGTGAAGTGTAAGTAGAGGGCTTTAAATGATCACCTGCTGTAAGGATTTCATCCAGGGAGAAATTTGGACACAGACTTTGTTTAACATATGAGGATTTTATTTCAATCAAGCTCATATCAGAATCACAGATCGATGCAGATTAGACCAATTGTAAGAGAAATCCCAACCAACAATGAACGCAGCAACTCTTTATAAACCCTGGGAGGAATGCATTTTTCTTCTTATGGAGCCATCCCTGGAACGAACTGTTATAAGATAGAAATGTCAATACATCATGTATATACTGTAAACTTCAGATGCCATACCGGTTTGATTGTTTTAATGATTTAAGACCTTATTTACTTTGAATTTCCACAAACCTAAGAGTAACTAGAATGTCTGGTCTGTGGCTTCCAGTCCCAAAGTCCCCACATGTTGACAGCTTATGTCAATCTATGCCTACATGGACACACCACAAAGACCTCCACTGGCTTCCCATATTACATGAAATATCTGAAATGCTCCATCCCCAACTCTCTGGTTCCACCTGCTGAAGACACCAGTGGGATTTGGATAACATTGAATTTATTCCATCTTTAGATTATCACAAAATTTCACTGGTTTTTGCTGGCTAATAGACACTCAAACAGTTGTTTGTGATGAAGGTCCATCTTTATTGGGGGTTCCTGGATATTATCACAGGAACTCTGGATCTCATTATGGACTCGCTACAACTGTGAATTTGTTGTTCAGAACTAGGCAGTCTGTTGGGTCTGTATTGTGGAGTATTCTTAGTTAAAAGAGCGAGAAAAGCCAGAGGATTTTAGAAAAAGGAAAAGCACCTCACCAGTGAGGATTAGCATAAATTTCTCTGTGATGTTTTCTTGTTTAGGTGATGCAAGGTGCAGCTACATGTTTCTACGCCTTTATTGGTTTTGACATCATTGCAACGACTGGAGAGGAGACTAAAAATGCCAACACATCCATCCCTTATGCCATCACCGCCTCACTGGTCACCTGCCTTACCGCCTATGTGTCGGTCAGTACACAAATGTTTTTCTTTAAACCCAAAAGACACATAATCTCTTCCTGAAAGGAGGCTTGAATATACTGGCTGGTGTGATTAACTATTGCTAATAGCTTTCAGTAAGTTCTCATATGTAGCTGTGTGTTTTATTTGGTACATTTTGAGCTTCACAACATTAATGATGAGGAATTTAGTGAACTTCACAAAGGGCAACTCCCTATGGAGGTTTTCCAGACTCATCCAACTGACTGCCAAGGGTCCTGGACGTTTCCTCATTAAAATCATCCTGTTTCACATTTTCATTACTTACATTGACAGAAACAATCTATATTATACAGATATTCTGTGGACTTTCCCTTTATATATAAAGAACTATAATTTTGTTAATTTCAATGATAATTTGGGAAAAGATGTCTTAAATTACAGCTTAAATTTCTGCTATAAATAATTTTACTCATAAAGAATAAAGACTGCTAGAGGGCAAACATTTGTTTCATATTCACCAACCACACCCAGGGTTTAAATACTGCCTAAACTGTAAAATCAAGAAATCACTTAAATAGAACATATCTGACAGCAGGAAGCAGGCTAGAATATCTCATAAAGCAGCACATCATGCCATGATCTAAAGAAATTAAAGAACAGATGACAAACATAGTCTCCAACATCTAATGGTCTTGCAAAGGTCACAAAGCCATTTCTAAGGCTTTGGGACTCCAGTGAACCACAGTGAGCCATTATCCTCAAACAGAGAAAGCATGGACAAGTGGAGAACGTTCCTAGGACTGACTTACCAAAATTATCTCAAGAGGTCTTCAACCACTCATCAAGAAGGCCACAAAACAACTCAGAATAACATCTGAACTCTGCAGGCTGTAGATGAGAAACTTTTTGGGTTTATAGCATTTTACTGTCTATACGATTGGATTAACTGACTATATGGTTCTGTATATAAACTGGATCCTACTATATCAGTGCTATATAAATAAACTGAATTGAATTTTAGGACAAGAACATCATACCTACAGTTTAACACGGTGGTGGTAGTGTGATGATCGGGAAGTGCTTTGCTGCTTCAGGACCCGAACGGCTTGCTGGAGAAAATCCTAAAGAAGAATTCCCCGGCGATCAGTTTGTGATCTTAAGCTGCAGCAGGACCGTTATCCAAAGCACACTGACATGCACCTCTGAATAGCTTAAGAACAAATTAACCAAATTAAGATTTTGGAAGGGCCTAGTCAAAGTCTGGATTTAAATCTGATTAAGATGCCGTGGCATGACTTTATATAGGCCGTTCATGCTTAAAAGCCCTAAAACAAAAAAGCTAAAACAATCCTGCAAAGAAGCCTTTGGTTAAAAACCACCACAGTGATGAGAAAGACTCGTTCCTATTGATTGCAAACACTAGTTATTAGTTTTAGGGGGCAATTACTTTTTCACATAGGTTGGTTTGGACAACTTTATTCCCTTAAGAAATGAATAAATTAGAAAACAGCTTTTAAATTTACTCTCTTTGACTGAAATTAAATTATTTTGATGATCTGAAACACGTGTGATTAAAAAACCGACACTTTTTCACAGCTCTGTATGTTACATTTACTGCTCTGATGCAGGTCTGAAATTGTTCTTAACCATGAGGTCGCTGTCTTGGTCTGGGTCGTGATTTGGCCAGTTTTAGTCTTGACTTTTAGCCCTCAAAGCCTTGGACCTTTCTTAATCTTAATTCACTTTAGGTTTGAGTATGACTTGGTCTCAACCTCTTAGCACTTGACCTTGACCTTATACTCCAGTCTTAGTCTGGACCTAATCCCAGCCCCTAAGAATTTTGAACCTTTTGCCTTCACTTGGATCTCTGGTCTTTATCTTAACTTGGCCTGGATGTTCTGAAGCTTTAGTCTTGCATCAGTCTTCGAACACTCTGCTTGGTCCTCATTTCTAAGCAGTTTTGAGTAAAACACCAAACGAATATTCTCACAGCTGTTAACATCTTTGTTTTTACTCCAGGTGAGCGTGATCCTTACTCTCATGGTCCCCTACAACCTGATCGATGGCTCGGCTCCACTCATGGAGATGTTTGCTGCGCACGGCTTCATGTGGGGAAAGTACACCGTGGCGGTTGGCTCCATAGCTGGACTCACTGTCTCACTGCTGGGCTCCTTGTTTCCAATGCCCAGGGTCATCTATGCCATGGCCCGTGATGGACTGTTGTTCAGGTGAAGAAGCAATTAAAGAAAGCAATAATAATAATGATGAGAAAAGCTAATTTACTTTTGTGTATTTAAAGGTTCCTGACACAGGTTTCAGCACTCACACACACTCCTGCTGTGGCATGTGTGCTGTCGGGAAGCTTTGCAGCCATTCTCGCTCTCCTGGTGAGCCTCCGTGACCTGATCGAGATGATGTCTATTGGCACGTTGCTGGCTTACACTCTAGTTAGTGTGTGTGTGCTGTTGCTTCGCTACCAGCCCGATAAAGAGACAGACACACACCAGTTTATCTCAGAGGAAGACGTGGACAACATCAATCATCAGGACGGTGGAGATGTATCTAGCAAAGATGACCACATCATGATGGAAGGCTCAGATCATGACAGGTCCTCCTCTTACCACACTGGTGGGACTGAAGGGGAGGCAGATGACTCTAATTTCCACACTGGACAGGCTTCTCTGATGAAAAGACTTCTAGGCGGTCATTATTACACCCTGCGCCTCCGACTGGGAATGCCTGATTCATCAGCACGTCCAACCCCCGCTTCTGGCCAGATAGTCACCAGATGCACCCTGTCGCTCTTCCTCATGTCCTTCCTCTTCTGGTCCACCATCATATTTGGTGTAGAGCAGGGCTCAGGAGTCAGAGCAGTGTTTTCAGGCCTAATGGGGATACTGATGGTGGGATCACTGGCGAAGCTTTTGATTCTTATCATACAACAGCCAGAGAGCAAGCGGAGGCTGCCCTACATGGCGCCATGTGTTCCCTTTGTTCCTGCAGCGGCCATATTGGTTAACAGTTACCTGATGCTTAAACTCTCTCCTCTCACCTGGGCCAGGTTCACTATCTGGTGCCTGATAGGTGAGTTAAAACCTTCCGATTGTTGGTTTTAGACTTGAAATCCAGCATCCGCTATGAATAATAATAAATTATATTATAATAATGATAATAAAATCTGTTGCTACATGTAAATACACGCTGCTGCATACTAAGAGGAAATGATTAGATTTTAAAGAGACTTTAGATTGTAAGCCATTATTTCTCAACTGGCCATATTTATTACTGTCCAGAGGTGTTAGGGTTGACCCTGAGGTTATGGTTTTCATTTGTGTTCATGTTTTTCAGCATGTTCCTTGTTATGTTCTATAACTCTTGCCATATTCTGCTATTTTTGACACTTGGGTTTTGGCATAGAGTTCATGTCCTTGTGCTCATTATTCTTAGGTGTATTTCTTTAGTTCATTCTTTGTGTTTTTCTTGTGATGCTTTTTAGATTGTTTCCTGTTAGATCTCTGTTTGGCATTTTCCTGAGGGCTTCTTGTTTGGCTCCATTCATGTTTACTTGTCTTTTCTCCCCTTTTCTTCTCTGATCTTTTCTTCTGTCTCACCTGGTCCACGTTCTTCCTGCTAGTCTGCTTGTTTTTGTATGTTCTTTTCTTTTTGTCCATTAAATGTTCTCCTCCTCACTTTAAGTTTGTTGTGCATTGTATGGCCTGGCCGTTGAAATATGGTATCTATTTATCGTGTAGCTATTTCACTACAAAATGTGACCTCCTTTCAGCTGGCAGAGTCGGCATTAAATGTGTCAGTGAAATGAACTTGATAAAAAAAATAAAGATGCCACATGGTGTGTTTACACCATGTTTTGAGTTTCAAGTTGGAAAAATTAGCAAGAGCACCTTTTAAAGTTCCAACTTGAAAATCTAGCACATGCCCAGGTTTTATTTGACTAATTTTTAGTGAGGCTTCTCAGGTGCTCCTTAGGACCTTTAGGTTCCTCTTAAAGCAATGGAGTCTGAAGTTCTAAAGGGTTAGGTTTGTATTGTCCTCATGTTTTAGATGTTTCTCTGGTTTAGTAACCCTGATTCAAATGAATGGGCTCTTATGAGGCTCCGGTAGATTCACAACAAGTGCCTTCTACTAAATTAATCAGCAATGCCAAGAAGCTAATTCAACCATTAGAATCAGCTGCGTTTGAGCAAATCTAATGAAAGAAACCGGTCCTTGGAGACTGGAGTTGGACCCCCCAGTCTTAGAGCTACGGCTGTGTCTGGTCCTGAACTGAAATATGACCTCTGTCCTCAGGTCTGTTGATCTACGGCTGTTACGGAGTTTGGCACAGCACTTTGGAGCTCAATGCCCGCGAGCAGCAGGCCCACGCCAGCTCCTACCAGCGCTACGACGACAACGTAGACGACACCTTCTCCCCTGACGATGACCTTTACCCCCAGGAACAGGACAACAAGCCCTACCAGGGCTGGTCTGCCCCAGAGGAGAGTCAACACCGCCACCAGAACCAGGGTGAGGGCCAGGAGGAGGAGCCACATAAGAGTCAGTGTGAGGATGATGGTGACCAGTACGGGTACCAGTCTGGAGCAGGAGTCCAGTACCCGAGTGGAGGCAGCAGGTCCAGGGGGCGGACCAATTTTGGGTTTGATGATGATGATAACTGAATTGAGAAGAACTAGACCTGGACGTTGATGAGATCCTGTGACTGCAGATCAAAAAGACATCTTTCAGAAGATTAATTTTGTTATTTTTTAACCAGCGCAAACATCTCTTGGTTTCCTCTATGTTGACAGACATGACCGGCTCTAAAGTTGAGGTTCTGATACCACCAAGAGTCTGCTTTTAAGAACGGGAATGATTCCTAGGCAGAAATATCTTAACAGTACCATCTTCAGTTTTTTTCCTTTGTTTCCTGCTCATGAAGTGGTGAAACACAGGTGGAAGACTCTGATTTGACATCTTACTGCTAACTAAACTAAGGTTCTCATGAAAAGACTCAAATATAACACTTTCTGGCTCAAATATTTCTCTTTATTTGTGAGAATAAATCAGTTAAGGTGTGAAACTCTTCATCCAGCTCCAGTTTCTTTATAATTTGCCCAGCAGACACTTTAATTTGGACCTTTGGGCTCTTAGCAGCAGCCGGATCCAAAGACACTTGTGATTCAGTTTGAATGTGTCACGGTCAGAAGTCGCTCATGGATTTGGGTTGATGTTTGGTTTATTTACTGTGTACGCCTGTTAATCTACTTTATGCCTGGTTTTGTTGTTCATGTTTTTCTTCTGTAACCTTCATTTGCTTTATGACAGATGACCTCATGCTGGTTCTGGTTCTGCTGGAGGTTTCTTCCTGTTAAAGGGTGTTTTTTTCTTTCCACTGTCGCCTCATGCTTCCTCAGGAAGAGGGATTGCTGCACCATCAATGACTCAATGCAGCCGTCTGGGTGTCCTTGAGTAGATGGCTTTTTAATAATTAGTATCAAATGATCACCTGACTTGGACTGTATTGTGATGAGGACTGAATTGGACTGAACCGTGCCTTGCAAAAGTATTCACACAGCTTGAACCTTTCCACATTTTGCCAGGTTACAACTATGAACTTCAGTTTGTGTTTTTGGACTTCATGTGAGAGATCAGAGGTCGTAAACCTGCAGCTGCAGGGCTACATGTGTCTCTTTAGACCCTCCATAGACCCAGCCAGAGCTCAATAGACATAAGCAATGCTTTCACTAAAGATATGATCATTTTAGCAGTTTTCTCTGGGTTCTGTAGGAGTTAATTGCTATTTTGTGAAAGCTTGATGTTTTTCTTTATTCTAAAATCTAAAAATACAGTAAATATTTATAAAAATTATATTGTTGTAATGGATCATTTGACTTTTGTAGCTCTAGACAAATGTAATTCAACTGGACCGATTACAACAGAGATTTTCCTCCCATGAAGTGAAGCAGAATTGTGAAGTGGAAGGAAAGATTCATGGTTTTAAAAGTTTCGTACCAATACAACGGTGGCCTTTGGATCAACCCCACTTTTACTCTGATATCCCGAAATAAAATCCAGAGCACAAAACAACAAAATCTTCAAGCGGTGTGAATACTTTTGCAAGGCATCGTATGTAACTGGGTCTAAATCTGAACCTAATATGAAATTATATTTGAGTGAATTGAATAATTTGAATTAAATCTGATATTTCTTGTTAATTGGTGCTATATAAATAAACTGAGGGGGATTTTCAGGTTTTTCAGTATTCTTCAGATGTTCTGGATCACGGGTCTGCAGTTCCAGCCTCTGAGTGCCAGTGTCCTGCATATTTTATGTTTCCCTGTTTGAAAACACCTGACTTTATGAATCCACGTCATTGAGAGGCTCCTACAGAACTCAGTGACTGTGTGAGAAAATAATTGATTGAGGTGTGTTCACACACAGAGGACGTGCCACCATCTGCTCTGGATCACTGCTCCCCAGTTCTTCTCTGATCATCTGATGGGTGTCTACTATCCGCTGCCTTCTCCCAGTATACACCCAGCCCATGGTTTTCTGACTCTCATGTCAGATTCCTCTGCTACATGTCATGCTCCAAGGCACAGTTTGTTTCCATTTGCTTACAACAATAAAAAAAAAAAGTATGTCAAGTATGTCACGATCTGTTGGACTTTGAGTTTCGGTCTGTCTGATTTTTATGTTCTGGTTCTGATGTTTTAATCACTTCCGTCTTTGTTTTAGCTCTTTGGTACTAATCTGCATTTAATCATACTTTCATTTAATTCTCTTTGCCTTTCAGGTCACTTATTTCTGCATGTATATCTATGGCTCTTCTCCCTTTAGTACCTCAGTCCATACGTCCCCCACAGCTGCAGCACATTTAGTTAATTAGACTCACCTGTACCTTGTTCCAGTAATCATTGTCCCTGGATTTAAACTCTCTGGTTTCAGCTACTCTTTGCTGAATTCTCCAGTTGTTCCTCTCATGGTTCCTGTTTGTCCCACTTGTTGGGATCCAGTGGTTCTCCTCACATTTTGATGGTCTGTTTCCTTTATTTTGTCATTGAATCCAGCATCACCACAATTCTGCCTGTCTCCTGCTTGTTGTTGGGTCCTCCTCAACTTCAAGTGATGACAAACTAAGTCGAATGCAAAGTGTACATTAAAAGATGTTTGTTTAAAACTGGATATATTGAAGACAAAGAAAGTCATCCATTAAACTGTCTACAGTGGAAAACTGGCATCTGGAAGTTGCTTTTAGAAAGCGGGGCAACAAACTCCTGCGGTGAGAGGTGAAACAGGACCTGAGAGAGGCATCTTCCTTCAGTAAATCTGTCGTTTTTTTAGCTCATCGTGAGCTGAGATCTTGATTTCTGTTTTTCAAACTGTTTGTCTTTGGTTTGTGATTCCGATGAAGAAAGAGCAAAATGTTTTTTTCTCAACTTGGCTCAGGTTGTTACCGGCATCAAGGTGAACTAAGCCTTTAAAAATTTAAAGTTTAAAGTTTCCATCATTCAATTTCTGTAGTTTGTAGTCCTTTGAATAAGAAAGTGTCAGCATTACAGGAGTTTTCTCCAGCTGTCCAAAGCATAGAGTGACATAGCCCTGCCCCTCCCACACCTGTTGCTGTGCACTGCAGGTCAAGTGGCAGAAAGAAGCTTCTGACACTTTTTACATAACATCCAGTCTGTCCTTTTATAAAACATTTCCAGTAACAAAAAGGTTGGATAGTTTGGAAACAAACAGAACTTCCCAAATACTCTTATTAAAGTTTAAAAGCCACACAATGCATGTTTAAACAGTTGACTGAGGGCTCCTAGATAACCTGACTACTTAACTAGCTGAATCAGCTAGAAACAGATTGGTAAACTAACAGTGTTATTTTGTAAGGAGAAAAACTACAAACTGATATAAATGTCTGTGAAATAATAAGTGTTTATATTATATTTACAGTTTATATTAAATCTATGCCAGGTTATCCTGACCCACCGCTAATGGCAACAAGGCGCTGGTTCATCTTTTGAGTTTTTTAAAACCTGAATGATTCAAAGCTTTGAGTTGAGAGGCTTAACAACCTGAAATGGTCAGATATGAACTGAAACTGAGATAAAAAGCTGACAGAGTCTAAAGAAGCAATGCCCAAGCTCTTTGTCTCATGCACCAAAATGGTCATTTTATTAAAAAATGTATCCCACAAAATTATATTCTGAATTTTCTTTAGCTGCTCAACAATAAAATAAGGATGCAACATTTCATTCAAATAAGTAAAGTAGTCAGGGGTGAGCAGATCCAAAACCTAAAATGGGTTTTTCAAATTCTTTTGGGGTCAATTCTCAACAATAAGAACAGGATTTGGGTTACCATTTCTTTGAAAAAACCTACTGGTTATTAGGATGAATGCTTTATGTTGTAGATAACATTTTGGTAAGAAGATTTTAATTTGTTAGTAATAATTTTGGCCTGAACAAAAGTGAAAAGTCTCCATCTGCATCAACCACCTGTGCTGGTGGGCCACATTTGTATCATTCCTGAATCGCAGTCTGTGGCGGGGCCACAAAGTCAGATCAGGGGCCACAAATGACCACCAGGCCTCACTTGGAACACCTCTGGTCTAAAGAAAGTCCTTAAAGGACCATCTGGAGAACTGTTGATCAGGACCGTTTTCAGAGGAGGTTCGGCTGCTTGGGTGGAAAATATAAAGTCAAAAGAATTTGGACACAAATGTGACGTAGAACCATCAGAACCCGTCAGAGGAAATCTTAAATTTCCCCACTAAAGTTTCTAACACGACACGTTCCTTCCTGCTTCTTTCCTCATCAGTTAAAACTGTTCATAATCTTTACCTCGTTTAAATATTTCTTGTTTTTGCTGGAAAATGAATGTTTGCTGTGAAAAATAAATGTCTTATTTTGACTGGAAGAAATCGGCTGAGACTCTTTTATGGTAAAATGAAAGTTTTATTGCTGAATCATTTCAAGGAAAAATCATACACTCTCATAAAATGACGTAAATACAAAAAAGTGAAAAACTGCGACAAACTGACAAGAAACAAAGTTTTTCAAAGCAGGATTTAGTATTGAAACGTACCAAAACTAGTTTGTCTTATAATGATTGAAAGGATAAAAGTAATTGAAACTAAACGAAAGAAGGTTAACACAGGAAACAATATGGCACTACTTTAAAATAATATAAAAATGTGTTTATTCTGCTGATCTCATGTGATTTTTATCTCCAGTGGTCATCGGGCAAACCCCTTGCAGAGAGACCCCTGGCTGGGATATGAACCCAGGACCTTCTTGCTGCAAGGCAACAGTGCTACCTCACTAGATGCTACCTCAGTGGTGGATCATGTTTAACAGAAAAACACATCGGAGTAATAAAATACTTGATCAATGAAACCCAGATGAGAAAAGAAACCAGACTGGAGTGAGGACGGTAAACCAGTTGCTCACACCCGTTCACTCTTGGCGTGGTTGGAGGGAGGTTCTGCCTCCCGGGCCGTCCCGCTCCGTCTGGAGTAGAAGAAGCTGTTCTCCCTGGACGGGCTGGTGATCAGGGCGACCTGGAAACACAGGATGATGACGCCGCCCAGCAGACAGAGGCCGGTTCCGACCCAGCCAGCATACAGAGAGTAGCCAAAGGACATGAGTTTCTTGTCTTTGTTGGAGCCAATGGGGTACCAGACGGTTGCTATGGTACCAAAAACAGCTGTTTTTCAGGAGAGATGTTGTTTTGAAAGACAAAAAAAGAAGAAAGAAAAGGTTATCAGATTTTGTGTCGTGTTTAAATCTGTCTGGCTGTCTGGTCCAGAGGATGTGGACAGGAACAATCTGTCTCATCCATCAGGAAGCAGAACCAGACAGATGGGTCCAGTCAGGATGGGGAAGAGCATCCATACCATGAACCTCTTGTTTTTCTTCCTTCTCAAAAACAGCTGAACAAGACCTGATTGATGTCCTGGAGAGGTTAAATTGTCCTTTAATTCCTGAATTTTCTAATCAATAAAACTGTAAAAACTCAAGCCTCACTCTTAGTTAGAGCTTATCTGACACCAAACATTTTATTCTCTAAAACAGTTTCCAAAATCAAAAAGCTCATCACCTCCTTGAGCAAAAATAACTCAAACTCAAAACTATGAAACAAAAAAAGTCTCTTTAACTGAATGAACTGTTACCCAACAACCAGAAGTAAGGCGGGAGATGCCAAGCTGCAGACCCTGGGGAGATCTTGACCCGCTGCCACATGATTCACGTCAGGAAGTTAGTGTGAGGCACGAGGAGTTGAAATAAATGTATCAAAGAAAAAATATCAATCTGTCTACATTTATATGAAAGTATTCATGCATTCAGGGTAAAATCTGCCCATGTTTATGTAAATGACTTCCAGAACACCTTTTTTAAGCGTGTCCTGTCTAGCAGAGTAGCGTTATTAGCGCATTATTATTGTGAAATAAACAAATATATGAAGAGTTTGTTGTGTGTTTGAGTCTTTCCACAGATTCTCAATTGGATTTAGGTCTGGAATTTGACTAGGCCATTTCTAACACATGAATATTCTAAAGCATTCCATCTTAGCTCTGGCTGTATGTTTAGGTTTGATGTCCTGCAGTGATCCTTGAAAATCCTCCCACAGCATGATGCTGCCACCACCATGTGCAGTGTTAGTTTTCCACCACACAGCATTTTAGGTATAGGACAAAAATTAAATGTTGTTCTCATCTGACCAGAGCAGCTTCTTCCACATGTTGACCCAATACATTATAGATTTTTGGGGGGATTTTTATAGATTGAAGATTGTTGTTTTAACATGAGAGAGAAGTTCATGATGTGGGATTTCTTTTGCAGGTCACCGTGAACATGATTGGTTTAGGAAAATAAATGTGTGCAGCCCATTACTGTGACAGAAGTGTTTGGATGTTGGGTGTGTCTGGAGGCCTCCTCACCCATGATGATGAAGAGGATGCCGCCTGCTTGCGTGCGGCGCTTCTTGATGGTGGCGGAGTAGTTGGTGGGCAGCCGAATGCAGGGCATGGACATGAGGACTAGCAGGATGGCAGGGACACCCAGAAGACACGCAGAGATCATCAAAGCTCGAGACACCAGCACGTACGCTGTCAGATACGAAGCATCTGTTTATAACACTGCCAACACAGCAAACCTCACATATGGTGCCCTGAATGTTAGGAATGCAGCTCGCTGGCAAACACTACGTGGTATATTTTTAAACCATGATGATTTCTTGTTACTGCTGCACAAACTTGTTTTGAACTTCTCAATAAGAACAGCTTTTCATATTCTTATTGAGAAGTCCTCAGTGTTTAGATTCAGGACTTCATCCATTCAAAAATCTTTGCAAAACTAACTTCACAAACAGTCAGTCATTTTCTACCGCTTATTCCATAGTGGGTCACGGGGGAGCTGGTGCCTATCTCCAGCAGTCTATGGGCGAAAGGCAGAGTACACCCTGGACAGGTCGCCAGTCCATCGCAGGGCAACACTTCACAAACAGCCATATTTAAATCGTTCTAATCCTTCCTGTCACTCTCCATCTTTTCATGGCGACTGCAGAAAGTTTTCAACAAAGTGGAAAGCCATACAGGTGGAGCCGCTGCATATTTCCTTCTAAACAGCCATTTAAAACAAACTTGAGCAGCAGTTCTTGACACTTTCTGGAGGACTTTTGCTGGTTTTTTTTAAACCTTGGCAGCTTTTCTACTATTTAGACCCTTATGGACCCTGCAAGTCTATAAGTGATACACAATCTTTTGGTTGAGTTTGGAGGAATTACCTTGTTAGATTGAAACAATGGATTTATTCAACAAAGGAAACTGGAACAAACTGTGTCTTTGTGACAAGCTGCTGGTACCAGAGGCTTAAGAACTGGTTCTTCTCAAAGTTCTCAAAGTTCTCTGCTACTTGTCAGCAAAACACGAGCTCATGCCTTGAGTCTTGGAACCTTTTATACTTGAATGAATCTATCTATCTATCTATCTATCTATCTATCTATCTATCTATCTATCTATCTATCTATCTATCTATCTATCTCTCTATCTATCTATCTATCTATCTATCTATCTATCTATCTATCTATCTATCTATCTATCTATCTATCTATCTCTATCTATCTATCTATCTATCTATCTATCTATCTATCTATCTATCTATCTATCTATCTATCTATCTATCTATCTATCTATCTATCTATCTATCTATCTATCTATCTATCTATCTATCTATCTATCTATCTATCTATCTATCTATCTATATCTATCTATCTATCTATCTATCTATCTATCTATCTATCTATCTATCTATCTATCTATCTATCTATCTATCTATCTATCTATCTATCTATCTATCTATCTATCTATCTATCTATCTATCTATCTATCTATCTATCTATCTATCTATCTATCTATCTATCTATCTATCTATCTATCTATCTATCTATCTATCTATCTATCTATCTATCTATCTATCTATCTATCTATCTATCTATCTATCTATCTATCTATCTATCTATCTATCTATCTATCTATCTATCTATCTATCTATCTATCTATCTATCTATCTATTCTATCTATCTATCTATCTATCTATCTATCTATCTATCTATCTATCTATCTATCTATCTATCTATCTATCTATCTATCTATCTATCTATCTATCTATCTATCTATCTATCTATCTATCTATCTATCTATCTATCTATCTATCTATCTATCTATCTATCTATCTATCTATCTATCTATCTATCTATCTATCTATCTATCTATCTATCTATCTATCTATCTATCTATCTATCTATCTATCTATCTATCTATCTATCTATCTATCTATCTATCTATCTATCTATCTATCTATCTATCTATCTATCTATCTATCTATCTATCTATCTATCTATCTATCTATCTATCTATCTATCTATCTATCTATCTATCTATCTATCTATCTATATCTATCTATCTATCTATCTATCTATCTATCTATCTATCTATCTATCTATCTATCTATCTATCTATCTATCTATCTATCTATCTATCTATCTATCTATCTATCTATCTATCTATCTATCTATCTATCTATATCTATCTATCTATCTATCTATCTATCTATCTATCTATCTATCTATCTATCTATCTATCTATCTATCTATCTATCTATCTATCTATCTATCTATCTATCTATCTATCTATCTATCTATCTATCTATCTATCTATCTATCTATCTATCTATCTATCTATCTATCTATCTATCTATCTATCTATCTATCTATCTATCTATCTATCTATCTATCTATCTATCTATCTATCTATCTATCTATCTATCTATCTATCTATCTATCTATCTATCTATCTATCTATCTATCTATCTATCTATCTATCTATCTATCTATCTATCTATCTATCTATCTATCTATCTATCTATCTATCTATCTATCTATATCTATCTATCTATCTATCTATCTATCTATCTATCTATCTATCTATCTATCTATCTATCTATCTATCTATCTATCTATCTATCTATCTATCTATCTATCTATCTATCTATCTATCTATCTATCTATCTATCTATATCTATCTATCTATCTATCTATCTATCTATCTATCTATCTATCTATCTATCTATCTATCTATCTATCTATCTATCTATCTATCTATCTATCTATCTATCTATCTATCTATCTATCTATCTATCTATCTATCTATCTATCTATCTATCTATCTATCTATCTATCTATAATTATTATAATTATCAAGACAACTTTGAAAGCTAAAGTCTGAAGGACTCTATTTAAGACTTTTGCACAGTAGTTTCAGCGGTTTAATGACAAAATGCAGGCAGATAAAAAAGTATCTTTTCAGGTTTGTCTGAAGCAGCAGCTTCATTCCGAGGCAGCAGCTCACCTGGCAAGGAGAACGTCTGGTCCAGAAACTCGCAGTTGTAAAGGGTTGGGGAGACCCTGCACTCGGCCCACAGGCCGTGGCCGCCCAGCTCGTCTATGCGCAGGCAGGTGGCCATCGAGTAGTCGCACGTCCGGACCCAGTCGTTGGTCGCCGTGGCGAAGATGAGCCCGACCCAGCCTGCGCAGCTCCCCCCGACGCCAATCAGCTGCCTGCAGATGTGCGCCATGGAGACCTGCAGTGCGTCTTTACGCGTTCCAAAAAACACAAATGATCGGCGAGTTTCTAACTTCCTGAGGGGCTTCAATCGTGGATTATTTCTTTTACTGTCTGTAGGAAATAAAAACTATTGTAAGAATACTTTCACAACAATATAAAATCACAAACTTTTCTTAATCTAGAAGAACAGGACTAAAAGACGCAGAAAAAGGTAAGAGGAAATCTGTCAGAAGGTCTGCTGCTCTGTGGTCCGAATAGAATTATCTACATGGAAAAATACACAGCAGAAGATTCATCTCGGGTGTGGAACAAACCTGCCCCCTGTCCCAAAGCCAATCAGAAACAATCCAGATCCAAACATGAACCAGATGGAGAGGAAAGCTGAAGCTGGGAGGAGAGCGGCTGGTACAGACTGATCTGATGTATCTGGAGGTCAAAGTTCAGGCTTTGCATCTCAAAAATCCAGGAAGGAACTCCGAGACATGAATTCAAATAAGTTTAGTTCCCTTCATGGATCATCCCCTGCAGCCCTCTGCTGGCCTTCAGCTCATCCTTTCTTTTAGCTTTGGTCACTGTTTCCACCCACACAGCGTGGACATGACCTATTGACCTATTGACCTCCAACAAGATTCATTTGAACTGATCTTTTTGTTGGGTTCAGTGATTATTTAACAGGCAACTGCAATGACTTTTAAAAACAAGAACTGGGGACACAAGTTGGAATTCATTGTGGATTATTTTTGAACCATGCAGGGTCACATTTATACATACGGGCTCAAATATACACGTACCCTCCCAGTAATATTTGGACAAATGTCTGTCAGCAAGCTGAACCCAACCAAACAGTTTTTGTAGCCATCAACAAGCATCTGACTTAATATTTGATCATTTTTGTAGGCAGAGATCATTTAATTTGGTTGGTTTTCTGGCACAGAACAGGCTTTTAACCGTAGTTTGTAGATCTTCAACAGGATGGAGGTCAGAACTGTTCCAGCAGCTCAGTGTCAGCCTGCTTTATCTGTTCCATCCTGGTCTGGATGTGAGTCCAGGAACATCTCCCAACTGGAAGACCCAACTCTGTCCAATTTTGAACTATCTAATGGGTGATTTGAGTGAAGTTGAAGGAATTGATCTCAAATCAGCCCCATTGGATGATGCAGCCACTACCGTGCATCTGGCTTGTCCATGTCAGCGGCTGCAGTTTTTAGTCAAGATTTTGGAGCAGAGGTTTTTTTGTTAGTCTGCACCTTCTCAGTCCATGGTTGATGTTAAACTGGCTTCACTGTGGACAGAAACACTGGTTCCCAGTTTATTACTTGAGCCTTGGTGGTTCCTGGGTTGTTCCTGAACATCCTAAACTACCTGAATTTCATCTGAGGGTGAAAGTAGGGGGTTGGAAGGGAAACTTTTGACTTCCTTCCTGGCTCCAAATACATCCCTAATGTATGTAAATCTGCAATCAGCAAGAAACTATGAGCTGCATCACGATAACAAACCAGACGTTAACAGACCTTATTGGACTCTCAGTACTATTTCTTGTCCTATTATTTTATTAACACTTTAATTTTTTTTATATAAAATACTTAAATATATTTAACATTTTTTAAATATAAAAATTTAGCCATTTTCCATTATTCTATCATTTATTAATTTATTTTTAGATTTGTCCTAATTTGTGTGCATCAGTTATAACTCATTTAATTCCATAAAATAGGCGGTCCTGATGGATCCGCTTGAAGCAACAGACTCGTACTCGTACTCATCGTCTTCTGCTTCATCCGGGACCGGGTCGCGGGGGCAGCAGACTCAGCAGAGACGCCCAGACGTCCCTCTCCCCAGACACCACCTCCAGCTCCTCCAGGGGGAGCCCAAGGCGTTCCCAGGCCAGCCGAGAGACATAGTCCCTCCAGCGTGTCCTGGGCCGCAACAGAATCGTCTCTGATCTAAAACAAGAATACCAGCTGCACCTCAGACATCATGAAAACAATCAGTCTGTTTGATTAATCATTGATTTATTAAATAATTTCAAGCAGGATATCATAAAAACGTGACGACTGAAGACACCGCTCTCTACCCTGATAGTGATGTTTTCTTTTTTGAATCCACAGAATATGTTGATAGAAAACATTAAACTTTGATGGATCACTTACAAAATCTACAGATTATTGTCATCTTCCTCCTTTAACACCCAACACACACACACACACACACACACACACACACACACTGGTTATGTTAGCTACAGGGATTTGTCATTGATGTCACACTCTAAAAAAACTAAATAGACAAATTTCATATATTAAATGTTCAAAATCCTTCATGAAATAGCTTGAAATGTACACTCTCCAGTGGCATGTAAAATATACAGAAAGGTACAAAAAGTCTCCAGGTTTCCTGCTACACTTGGCCTAAAACAGGTGAGTTTCTGCTCCGTTCTGGTCCACTAAGGCCACACCTCCATTATAACGTCATAAATTATAAACTACCAACAATTTCCTCTTTTTGTGACTTTGTTCTGTCATCCTTGGTGTCAGCTTCGGCCCTTTATCAAGCACATAAAGTTTCCAGATTTCTCGGTTTTCCCCTCGCCTTTATTGCCGCCTGTCTGGGGGTCACTCCTGTTCCTTTCACTGGTTTTTCAGAGCGTTGATGTGGGCGCAGATCTTGAGGGCAGGACCCAGTTTAATGTTCATGCTGGTCATCAGGTGGTCCTCGGTCAGCAGCAGCAGAGCCTGGCCGTCGATCTCCTGCAGCCTGAAGGCCTCGGCCACGTCACCGCAGCCTAACAGAGAACAAAACACACATCTACAGTCATGGGGAAAAGTAAGTGCACCGTGTTTCATTTAGATCTAATCTAATGCTAGAAAACAAGAAAAAACAGTAACATGTTCCACACTGTTGGTATTTATTAAATGAGAATGAAGCCAAAATGGAAAAGCTGTGTGGAAAATTGAGTCTGTCAGTTTCTTCTATAGGATTTATTTATCCAATGCTGATGCAATGCGCTGATTAACACATGATCATCAGTGCAATCTCAATGAAATCAGGAGTTTTGGCAGCGTGATGCTCCAGAGCATCCAGATGTGTGTTAACGCAACACCAGGCCGGAAAGACATCAGCGATGACCTTAGAGAAGGAACTGTTGCTGCCCATCAATCTGGGCTATAAGGTCATTTCCCAACAATCTGAGCTCCACCATTCTAACAGAGCGAAGGAGTCATGAGTGGAAAACTTCTCAGACAGCTGACCATCTTCTCAGGATTGGACGTCCCAACAAATTCAGCCCAAGGTCAGAGCCTGAAGGTCAGAGAAATTACCAGAGATCCAAGAGCTCCATCTCAGACTCTACAGGCTTCAGTTAGCAAGTTAAAGGTTAAAGGTCATGACAGGACAGTTAAAACAACACTGAACCAGTCTGGCTATTTGGAAGAGATGAAGGAGAAAGCCTCTTCTCTCTGAAAACAACACGGAAGCAGGACTTAGGTTAGTACAGTTGTGTCTGAATGAACCACAAGGTTTCTGGAGCAATGTTCTCTGGAGAGATGAGTTCAGATGTTTGGAGATGATGCCCAGCACCAAACACAGTATGAGCACAACACCTCATGGCATGGCGGTGGAGAGTTGATGGTTTGAGATGTTTAGGCTCTTCGCCGTCATCGAGTCGACCACGAACTCCTCTATATAACAAACCTTTGCAGAGTGAACGGAGTTATTGCTGCTAATGATGGTTCTGCAGGCGGCTGGGTCATGGGGTGTACTTAGTTCTGCACACACAGCTTTTCCATCTCGGCCTTATCTCTGTTTAATAATGACAGATGGGAGGCTGATGCATCGTCTTGAACACTTGGAGTTGGATGTAAATGGTTTAAGAAACTGGTGAAGACCAAATCATTTCAGTTTAAATCAGTTCTGTTCATATTTAGATTTCTGTTCTAGTCTTTGTCGTAAGCTAACTGTGATGGTGTCGGGTTTTCTAGCAGAAATATATATTTTTTAATCAGCTTTGTGAAGAAACGGCAGAACAGATGGACGTGTCATCAGGTTTGATTTACAGTTTGGAAGATGGTTTCAGTCTCAACTTGTTTGCAACATACATGGTTTCTGATTGCAGCAAGTCACCGTTTAACGCCGGTTATACTGATTTCCTCACAGCTCTTCTCTTTAAATATAACTGAGGATCCTAATATAAGATGAATCTAATATATAGAGTCTGTTCACTGAAACTCTGAAGATATCCACAGATGAAATAAGAAGCTGCAAGAAAACCTGAAAAAATGTTGGAGGCGTCAGATTTGATGGATATTTATCACCTGAGGTTTTGCTTCCAGATGTTTCCCTGCTTGCTCAATGAGGCTGACAGTTTGTGGTTAGAGAGATGCACATTACCTCAGTGTGCAGCTTGTTTGGTGTTTTGCAAAACGTCTAATTGGATGATTGGAGCCAGGAAATCATCTGCTGACAGTTAGGACTTTGTGTGTAAATCAAGCTGCTGGTTCCACAGCGGCTGAGTGTCTCAGCAGGAGCTCCACATGCATCTCGTTTCTGGCATGGGAGGAAACTCACCCGGCAGCGTCTGGATGAAGGCTGTGACCTCCTCCACGCTCCACTGGGACGGGGTGGGGCGGAACGTCGTGGTGGGAGTCGAGGCCGTGAAGGCGGGCGCAGACGCCCTCCTCGCTCTCCGGGCCGCACGCCGCTCCATCCTGGCTGCCATGGCAACAGCAGGATCCTCCTCTCCTCCATCATCATCGTCTTCCTCCGCCTCCTCAAAGACATGAGGGGACGCCCTCATGTCTTTGTCTTCCTCCCCGTCCTTGTGCTCCGCCGCCGCCGCCGCCGCTGCCGCTGGCTTTTCTTTCCCGTCTTTCTCGCGCCGCCCGGCGCTCCAAAGATCCCGAGGCTGCCCGAGGACATGGAGGGAACATGAGGACAGGTGAGAGACGGCAAAAGGTTCACCTCCAGCTTGTTTCATTTAGGACAATGTCAAATATTTCATTACAGGAGTAAAAATGTACAAATCCTTCTAAATATCTAACGATAAAACATTTTCAGGGGAGACTGACAGACTATGTAATTACTCTGGAAAACATTAAGGAAATTAAATTTATAATTAAACAATAAAAACAAAAATCATATGTAAAAAAGTTTATATACAAAGAAAAACAAATAAAAAATATAAATATGTAAAATAACATTAACAAACTAACAATATGACAAAAACATTATGAAGCTAGATAATAAATGATCATTTAAGATTGAAAATAAATCCAATAATTATAAATCAATACAAATATATAAAACATTATACTATAAGATAATATCTAAATAGAAAGATATTTGGCAGAAATGTAGAGACAAATTATTTGATAACAGAAAAATGGAAAATAAACATGAAATAACTTTTTTACTCATTTAATGACATTTTTATTTTAAATAAACAATAAAAAGTTATGTAAATTACTCTGCTGTTGTCTCTACTATTTTTCTGAGTTTTGGTAAATAATTTTTCATTTTGTTATTCAGCATTTATCTTTAACATAATATTTCAATCTAAATGTTAAATCATTTGTTTGTACAAAATAAATATTTTTATTTGATCATAATTATTCATTTATTAAAACTTGCCTTTAAATTTCAACATTTATTTGTTCATTTTTTTCTTATTTTATAAATGAATTCTTCTTTCTGGATCACTTACTATTCCATATAACAGAAGAAAAGAACAATAGGCAAATCACAAAGGTTCTGATCCAAATATCAAAAATAAGCAAGAGAACTCTCTGCAGTCTTTTCTATAGAAATTATTTATAATTTCACTTTTTGTTCATGACAAAATGTTACAGACATCTCGCTCGTTTGTTTTATATTAAGTGCTTATCTGAAAATGAACTATGAACTATGACGACTTGAATAATTCAACCCAGGGGAACATTTGTGCTGCTGAGTGCCATTACTAACTAGACCACCAGAGGGAGCAAACTCCCCATCTTTCCTCTGTCTTTTCTCGGTTCTGGATCAGTCACAGTAGAAGAGGAAAAGTAATGTGGACTGCAGGACCTCAGCTGATGTCAGCATCTGAGCATAAATTCAACTGTGGTTTTGTAAAAATGGTAAAAGATGAATTATTTAATGTTAGCCCAACGACCTGTGACCTGTTTACAGTGAATGGTGTTTCTAGCTGAAAGTAATGGAGAGTAGTTGGGCTTCAAAGAGCACCATGCGTTTAAATAATTTCAAAGGTTGCTTCTTTTAGTTCCTAAAGTTATATATTTAAAAACTTAATGTTGTGAGAGTTAAATGGTGAATATAGCACAAATTATTAGGGAAGTGGAAGAATTGCAACAGGATCAAAATAGTCATACAATAATTGTTTATCTGCTTTGTCATTTTTCCTCTGAAAGTTTTCATGTATGCAGATGATACTTTTGCATTTTTAATAAAGTAGATTTAAACATTTTAATGTGTATTGTATGCGTACAGTGTTGTCATTATATTTTTCCACCTGTGCTGGGTTTAGAGTGGAGGTTAGGTGGGTGTTCCTACCAGGCGCAGCAGCAGAGGTTTCCCAGGTACCGACTCGGCCCGGTTCAGAGTCGGACGGGGCCTTTCGGATCGGCTGCCTGCACTCAGGGCCCTCAGGCGCTTCGTCAGCCGGACGTTGAACCTAAAAAAGAAACCCAGAGAGATGAGTCCTCGTTCTGCTGTTCTGATTCAGGCTCAGATCTGCATGAAACACCTGTTCGCCTTTGCACGGGCACCACAGAACCACATCCTGCCAACACCGCTGCTGCTGCTGCTGGGACTCCAGTACTATCGAACACCTCTGTCTGTGCAGCCTAGGCCACAACTGATTACCTTCATGTTTTTCAGACTTTTTTTTTGCCATCTTTAAAAAGTGATCTGGATCACTTGACTGATTGCTGCTTTTTGAATTATTTTTACTTTATGTTTCTGTTTCAGGCTAATAAAAACACCCTTCAGCAGATGTTCAGGTTCTGAACGTCATGTCTTTAAACAAGTGGAAACACTCCCATAAAGTCCTGCGGGATGCATCATCCTTCATTAAATCATCTGCTGCATGTCAAGTTCTCAGCTCTTTGGATTCATCTTGATGGAGCTGGACTTCTCTTTCCTGTCTAACCGCTGGGAATTCTGACTGTTTTCAGAGTTCAAGATCATTTGGCTCTCAAGCTACATTTTTCAGCTCCCAAACATCTCCTCGGTTTTACTAAGCGCTAAAACAGAAGGCAGCTGAACTCCTTAATTGGCTTAAGATGTTTGACCTTTCACCCAAAATGTTTCTTCCATTCTTCCAGATTGGAGTTTCAGGCTTACAAGTTGTGGCCAGAAGTTAAGAAGCTTCTTAACGCTGCCAACATCTAAACTGTTTTGGGTTATAAAGATAGAACCTGAGGACACCTCTGAGGTTTACATACAGCTGCTGCAGATATCTGGAGATAAGAAGAAGAGAAGCTCTGAGACAGGAGTTGATTTCCACCATTTATATCACAAAGCAGCGTGATGCACAACGGTTTCGTGACAAATGTTTCTTACACCAAAATGTTAGTCACGCCAACCCGTGACCTTTGTTCAGACATGTGAATGCAGCAGATCGTTGTCAAATATTCAACACAACCAGCAACTGTAGGAAAGACCAGCTGTCTTCTATTCATATTTTAGCGCGTTATAAATCTGTAGGTGTGCCAGAAACATTTGCAGTGACCTTCACTTTAAAGCCCTGCTGTGATCACTGGTGGGACCCCAGGTTGGGAGTCCTTGCTGAGGCTCCTGAACGGTTGCATGAAGTTCACCAGGTCAGTAAGAGGAAATGATTCTACCATATCTGGAAAAAGTGCATGCAGTACTTAAAATGGTTTTCTTGCCATGTTGTCTGCTTTGCAGTGACAGCTCTGGTTCACCCCTTGAGTTTTGGACCATTTTATGCCTGAATGAGCGTTTGCGCTGGAGACGATCAGGTACCAGGGTTAAACTGAGAGGAAAATCCGCCATTTTCTAAAGAAGATGTTTGGAAAGCCTGGAGAACTGCTGAGAAGCACCACTTTAGAAGCTTACAGAACAAAAATTATACAAACAAACAAATAAGGCCTTGATGAAGCATAGTACTGTAAGTGAGACACCACATCTGGCCTCCTTCTTGCCTTGGTTTTGCTTTGAAGACAGAGAAAGATGTTCTCACCCGCGTGCGCAGGCGGTGGAGCAGAAACGTTTGGACCGCATGAAGTTGTGTGCGTGACCTCGCTTCCCGCAGAACTGACAGTGCAGCACCGTCCGATCTCTGTGGCCTGACTCTGAGTGGGACACAACAAACATGCTCAGGATGAACAGCCGGGTTTTACCCGAGGACAGGTCCACAGAACACAGTTCCTTTAAGCCTTACTGTTCTCCAGGTCGCCCACGTCTCTGCCGTCCTCTTCCTCTGAATCTGTGGAGGCCTCTGTTTGCTTTATGGGGTCTGCTGCAGGCAACGCTGCTTTCCCGTTGGTCCCGTTCACCTCCTGTGGTTTGGACACCTGCTCTGGTACCAGCAGGGAGGAGCGGTTCACCTGGATGACAGGACACAGGTAGGTCAGCGCAACCCAAAGTTCTGCAGATGTCTCGGGATAATTATGTAAATATTTCTGGCTCCTGATAACTCTGAGGAGAACTTTATTATTTGACTAAAAAGCTGACATCATAAACACAATCAGACTGGTGATAACCACTGAAATATTTCACTGAACAAACAATTTAAAGGTCTTCATTAGCTTCTAAATGTTTTTAAACATGTCTTATATCCAGGTAACACCCCTGACTGTTTCATGTCCTTACAGGAAACGGCTGGAGCCCCTCCTGAATGACGAATCCCTCCACCAGGTGAGTCAGAACCTGTCGTCCCTCAGGCCACGCCTTCATCTCCCAGGGGCTGCCCAGCGATTGGCTAAAGCTCTCAGACTCATCTTCTGATTGGTAGATAAGTTCAGTTTTGGGTTGAGGTGCATGTTGGGAATCTGACGGCGTCTTGTCGGCCTTGGCCGCCTCGTGCTGCGTCCGACTGAGGTCGGTTGGGTGGGTGATCTGAGCAGGGAGGAGGGGGTGAGGGTTTTCTGATGCGGAGACAATGAAGGGGGAGCAGGGAGGAGACTGGGAAGAGAGGCTGGACAACGCTGGGAGAGAAGAGAGAAATCAGATCAATAAGGTCATAAAAAAAATTACAGGTCAAATATGTAAAGTTACAGCGAGGGACGAACAGAACTAGAATGCAACTACTGCCTGAAAATTCTTTCAAGTCCTTTAGGGAATTACAGGCTGGAGACAAATTGTTGAAATTATATGGAGTCTATCCATGATGGTTTAAATTATGAAATATCATGGTGCTCGGTAAAAGAAGACCCAACACACAAAAAGGGCATGCCAGTAGTTTCCATGGTGATTCGCTCCTTTTCTGGGGATCAAGGGGAAGGAGGAGCACACATTATGAGACAGACTAGAATTTAGGTCTGAAACAAACAGTCACTGTGCAGCGCGTATTATTCATTTCATAAAAACGACAGAACTACAAGTAGCAGGAATGTCTGATGGCCACACATGCAGATTTGAGTGTTTCTACCGTGTTTTATGGAGGTGATATGACAAGTTAAAGAGACTCGTAACTTGTAGGTTCAGGAGGAACTTTGAGAAAATATGGAACTCTATAGGAAGTTGGATGTGTGTTCTCTGCACTTTAGACCGAATAAACCCCAAACTATAAGTCGTTACGCAGCGGGAGACACAAAATACCTACAGTTTGATGTATAAACTGAATGTATAGAGAAGAAACGGTGGGGATGAAAGTTGTTTAAATCCAAAAGTTTTAGTCCAAACTGCTGTGTGACATCATCACACTGTAAACTAAACAAAAGGCACAATTCCTGATGAAGCCATGTTTTAATGTTTCCTTTTAAGGGGTTTTACAAACCGACAGATGTGACGGGGATGGAAGAATAACTGGTTTTAATGATACAATAAATATTTATGAGCCAAACAGAGGCTTAGGTCAAATAAAAAATCTAATCTAATCTTAAACTTGCTTGTTTCAGCGTCAGTTTCAGTCAGATATGAGATGTATGATAACTCAGGTTTCTGGCTTTTCTGTCCTCATTTCATAATAACAGAAAACATCTGACTGCTTCAACATTAAACTGATGGCAGAGCTGTCACATTAAATTACTAGGATTTCAGTTGCTGGTTCTAGGCTTCTAAAGGATTTGGGTTTGGGTTTCAGTCTCCAGGCCGGAACCAGAAAAGAACTGACATAAAACATCTCAAACAGTAATGAAGCAGAATCAACGTGCAGAACGTCTCCAGGTGAGTGTGAGGAGCTACCTGACTGATTGTCGGACTGAGTCGACATGTTCTCACAGAAGTCCTCGTGGCTCGGCTGAAGGTCTTGTTGAGGTTCTGGTGACCTCTGACAATGGACTGAGACTTCAGAAACTGGTCCTGTTGCTGGTAATTGGACCAGAACTGGTCCTGTTACTGGTTTAGGGGCAAGAACTAGTTCTGTTACAGGAGCTTTAACTGGAACTGGTCCTGTTACTGGTGTTTGGGCAGGAACTGGTTCTGTTACAGGAGCTTTAACTGGAACTGCTTCTGTTACTGGTGTTTGGGCAGGAACTGGTTCTGTTACTGGAGTATGGGTTGAAGCTGGTCCTTTTACTGGAGTATTAACTGGTGCTGGTCCTGTTATCAGTGTTTGGACTGGAACTAGTTCTGTTACTTGAGTTTTAGTCGAAACCGGTCCTTTTTCTGAGGTTTTAATAGGAACTGGTCCTGCTACTGGTGTTTCAACTGGAATGGGACCTGTCATTGGAGTTTGGGTTAAAGCTGGTCCTTTTACTGGGGTATTAACTGGTGCGGGTCCTGATACCGGTGTTTGGACTGGAACTAGTCTTGTTACTTGAGTTTTAGTTGAAACTGGTCCTGTTACTGGTGTTTCAACTGGAACTGGTCCTGTTACCGGTGTTTGGACTGGAACTAGTCTTGTTACTTGAGTTTTAGTTGAAACTGGTCCTGTTACTGGTGTTTCAACTGGAACTGGTCCTGTTACCGGTGTTTGGACTGGAACTAGTCTTGTTACTTGAGTTTTAGTTGAAACTGGTCCTTTTACTGACATTTTAATAGGAACTGGTCCTGTTACTGGTGTTTTAACTGGAACTGGTCCTGTTACTGGTGTTTCAACTGGAACTGGTCCTGTTACTGGTGTTTTAACTGGAACTGGTCCTGTTACTGGTGTTTTAACTGGAACGGGTTCTGTTACTGGTGTGTCAACTGGAACGAGTTCTGTTACTGGTGTGTCAACTGGAACGAGTTCTGTTAATGGAGTTTGGGTTGAAGCTGGTCCTTTTACTAAAGGTTTAACAGGAACTGGTCCTGTTACTGGTGTTTGAACTGGAACAGGTTCTGTTACTGGAGTTTGGGCTGAAACTGTTCCTTTTAATGGAGTTTTAACTGGGACTGGGGTGAGATCCAGGCTGGGTTTTGATTCCATGCTCGAGTCTTTAACGGTATCGGTGTTCTGGTGCTGATGTAGAAGCTGGCCGCTCAGGCTGTCAGATGTATCCATGGGAATGTCTCCTCCTTCCTCCTCCTCCATCTTCCTTTTCTTTCCTGTTCCTCTCCTCTCTGTGTCTCTCTCATCGTCTGCTGTTACCTCCATCAGAGCTTTATCTCTCTCAGATTGAGGTTCCCGTTCCATCTCAGTGAGTTTCTCTTGCTTCACCTTCTCTCTTTGGACATCTTTCTCCAGCTGGAGGTCTTTACTGACAGTCTGTTCGTCTTTAATTCCTGGTTTCGCTCCTCGGTTTATGTTTCCTTGCTCTTCACTCTGCTTTGGCTCTCTCTTCTTGCTCAAAGTTTGTGTGTGAGATGGAGCAGAGGGCAAGGGAGGCGGGTTCAAAGGAAGAAGATTCAAGTCTTCCTTCTTAACAGTCCTTTTTGATTGGCTGGAAAGCTCAGGCAGCTCAGAAGGCTTGGACTTCACTGCAGAGTGGGCATACGTGCCTGCCTGTGGCTGCTGACTGGATGAAAGGGCGATGATCTGCAGCTGCCTCGCTGCAGACGGTGAGCGTTCAAAGTGGTTGGAAGAAGATAAAGGGCTGTGTTGGGACGAGGTTGGACCCAGAACGGTGTGAGTTAATGCACAGCTCTTTAACCCAGTCAGCGGCTTACTGACAGACGTGGTCTGACTGGATGGAGCAACGGCGATGGGTTGGAGGGCCGGGGATTGTCGAGGTGTTGTTGCTCGGTGACCGTTGGGAGAGAGAAGCCTCGGTCTGAGAGGGACGGCTCGAACTGGAGAGTAGAGAGCTGGGAGAATGAATAACGAGGTCAAACCATTAAACATTTAGTAAATAAGTTTTAGATTTATGACCATCACTGGGGGTAGGAAGGTTTAATGCCTAATTTGTTTTATACTGCAGATAACTTTTTAAAACCCCCTTTCACTACGATGTAACAATAGATCCAGAATGTGGATGGTCTTTCAAGGGTCTTGCTGAGGTCTTAGCAAGGACTTAGTGAGGTCTTGGCAATAGCTCAGTAGGATCTTCATGAGATCTTAGTGGAGTCTTCAGGGACAAGTTATGCAGAAAGCTCTCGTTTTAAAGACACGGATAAATCGTAGAGGGTTTTTAGCATGCACAAAACTCCCATAGGGAGGTCAGAGTTGGCAGCCTAAAGGGGTCCTGGTTGGAGCAGGGTGGGAATTTACGCTTGTTTGGCTAATATGGACTAACATGGTTCAGGTGGTTGATGAAAGCTTGAAACAAGCTACACTAGCCCTTTGCCTGGTTGACACCCCCAAAGCCTCCACATCACAATAGCAGCATTACAGTTATGTTATTGCATTACCATCAAGGTGCAGTTGCTACTCTCATTAAGCACAGCCATCACAAATAATATTTGACTTGGCAGCTGCAATGGCCAACATGTGTTCTAGAAGTAGTGCTAAAAAGCTCCAGGTTTAGCTGTCCTTTATTTGCCAAAAGTCAAAAGCACTTCTGCACCTGACTGTCAGACCCATAGTACCAGAAAAGAGGAAAGGTCCATCTGGTCGAGGTTCGGCACAAAAAAAACCCTTTGCCTGCACCCTCTCCTGCTGGGAAGATGCTGGAAATAAACAGTAAAACTGATGGTGGAGGTTCAGAAAGCTCCAATATATTTAAAAAGAAATGATGCTGATAGCGAGGAAGTCAACAAATCAAAAAAGTGCAGGTGTGGTACCTGGTGCCTTGAACTGCTACCCTGATGAGAGTCGTAGCATAATGGGATGATAAGTAGACCATTATGGTAACCATTATGGAGCACTAATGTAAGTATAAAGCATCATGAAGACACAGTAAAGCTTGTCTGGGATGCGATAAAAAACGTGTCATGATCCAGCCATGCTCTGAGCAGGGCCTTCATCCAGAGGGAAGATGGAGGTGAAGACACAGCTAGCTTGAGTTACTGAGCAACAGTAGATGCGGTTTACACCCAGCAGAGATTAATGTTTATTGTAGCATATTCTGAACACTAAATTCATTAAGAGCATAAGCTACGATAGCAGTTATTAAAATATGTTTTTCTTTATTTTGTAAACTGACCGACAGGAAATAGGGTGGAGTAAACGAGTAAAGGCATTTTGTAAACGAAACTCTTCACAGATATTTTCTGTCCCACATATTTAGAAGCAATTCAAGATATAAAGGAATATTACATATCTAATTTTCACAATCAATAAAAAAATAATAAAGTAAATAATTGGGCCTCAGTTAACAGACAAAATAATAATAATTATTATTATTATTATTATAGTGAGATCCATGGATAATAATTAGAGATAATTATATAACAAATATTGTATTTGATTTCTAAATAAAATGATTACATCATAGATAATACCATATAATCTAATATCGTTTAATGTTGGAGTCTGTAATAAAAACAAAATATACCATGTCTAGAAAAATTAGCCAGATAAAAAAAAATGTAATAAAACAATTTTTTGTGAAACTGTTTTCATGTAAAAAATTAAGAATGAGTCTTTATAAAATCTAATTGTATGATTTAAATGAAAAAATGATAAAAACTTTGAAAAATGTTGTTTCCAAGTTGTATTTTTTTTCTTGTCTCAACAGTTTAAAGAATTATAGATTTCCTTGTAAAAAGTAATTTAAAAACTATGGGTGAAGTAAGGAGTATACACAACATAACAGATTTAAAAACATGGTAATAAACAAAAGTCTATTTAAATGGAGATACCTAAACTAAATCAAGTATTTTATATGAAACAAGGATGCAGCAACCATCACATCCCCCCTCAGTTAGTAATCTGCTGAAGTTCATGCGATGCATCAGAGTCAACCTCTAAGGACCTACTTGGAGGCGGGACAGAAAGGTGGCGGCTGGGTGCGGTCGGGCTGTCCTTCGCCACAGTGCTGGGCTGCGGTCGCGGCCTGAGAGGGGGGAAGACGGGGGCGTTGGGACGGGAGAGGGGCGGCGGGGCCGAGGAGGGAGGCTTCAGCCGCAGAGAAGGGGGAATGGTGAGAGTCCCGGGGGGAGGAGGCCTCAAGGTGAGACTCTGGAGCTGCAGGGGGAGACATCGGTAGAGAAAGTGATGATTAAACTCCTCCCGCTACCAGAACAACCACAGCTTAGCAACGGTTCCCAGTAATGAGTAGGAGATGCTTTACAAAATAAACCTGGCCTCAAACACCAATAACAGCTTGAACCATGTAATTACACACTGTTGTGAGTAAAACCAAAAGCATACACAGATTAGACATCCAGCAGGGCTCACCTGAGCGGAGGCGGGGTTAGAGGAGGGGACGGAGGAGGAAGAGGAGAAGGAGGAAGAGGAGGGTGACTGTGCAGGTCGCATAGCGGACGTAAGAATGAGCTGCGAGGAGATCCCAGGAGACAAGAAAATAAGAAGGAAAGGAAGGAAATAAATGGAGGCAAGCAGGGATGCAGAGCTGAACATTAGTGTTTGTCTGATGTCTGAATAGTTAAGTAATGTCTTCCCAGTCTAAGCTGCAAATACCAGCTTCTACAGTTTTATTTTATGCTCCTTGAAGCACAGCTGTGAAGCTCAGACATGCTAGTCAGGTTTCCCCCTGAAAGAATGAAATCATTTCTTTTCCGACGTATAAAAAACTATTTTTAAGAATAAACCGCAACATTTTTTAAACACGCCTCAACCTGCTACGTTTATTTTATTATATCTGAACAACTTTAAGAAAACCTGCTTTTTACTTTCCAAACAACAGCAATGAAGCATTTATTAAAGATCATCTTTTCTGAATAGGGATTACGTTGAGAGTTAATGAGCAGTCATTATCTTACCTGCAGCAGAGCTTATTTAATGAAAAGAGATACAGAAGTTCAGTTTTAAAAATTCATGCAAAGCTGTTTAAAAATTGCTCGAACAAACGTCACATTTCCATTATTGTTTATTCACACAAACATCAGTAGCTATGGTCCATTCCACGGACTTCGGATGCCGTCGCATTTAACGTAACAGTGTTCCAGTTTTAAGTTTCAAAACCAGTTTGAGTTATTACCCGTCAAACTAATGTTAGCATCACACGCCAATAACATATCCTTCGGCATTTTAATCCAGTGATGTAAACAAACATTCAGTAATTGGAGTGGTAAAAAGTTAGAATGCATTATCATAATGCTTGAATAATACATACAATACTGGTTTTCTCCAAAACTAAAAAAATATACCAAATCTTAAAGTTTTACCGGCATCAACTGATCGTACATAATTATTGGTAATATTTACTTTGTTCATATCTTTCTGATATTTAAACAAATGAAAGGCATCACAGCATAGAAAGTGGCCTAAAAGTAAATATTATTGTGGCTAAAATAAAGATTTATCTGAATTCTTTCAATATTTTGCATCTAATTCAGTTTATTTTGACACAGGATACACATAAGAAGAATAAAACTTATATTCAACTTTTATATGTGTGGTTTTAGAGACTTTTTCCAGTTAAAACAGAAAAACTTTAAACTTTTAAAGCTAAATTTAAACATTTTCCCATTTTCCTAATGAACCTGAACGCAGCATGAAGATCTTCGTCTTATTTTAAAACCTTTCATCTCTGCGTCTGCAACGCCTTCTCTTCACTCTGACTGTGTGTGTGTGTGTGTGTGTGTGTGTGTGTCTCTTTACCATCTGAGCTCTCAGCAGCACCTGGTCTTGGCCAGACCCTTTGAGACCTTTCCCCAAGAGCAAAGCCTGCTGGGACACCCTCTGCCTGACAGGTGAGGGGCTCTGATTGGCTCGCACAAGACCAGGTGTGCCCACAGGATGAGCCTGTTGCACCTGG
Organism: Girardinichthys multiradiatus; assembly: GCF_021462225.1. Classification (NCBI taxonomy): domain Eukaryota; kingdom Metazoa; phylum Chordata; class Actinopteri; order Cyprinodontiformes; family Goodeidae; genus Girardinichthys; species Girardinichthys multiradiatus. Next base: position 39,333,581 of record NC_061813.1, read on the forward strand.
AACAAAGAGAGGAGAAGACAAAAAAGGTTGAGGAATGAGATTAAAGAGAAAAGCTTCAAACATGAATCAGAAGCTTGGCTCTGAATCATCAGGCTGGTCGGAGAAACCTAAAGCAAACCACTCATCCTTTTAGTTCTCTAATAACTAATACAAGTTGGTGGATGAAGACCACACTGCTGCTACCAGGCTCCTTCACACTGGACCCAGCACCCTGATCTGCTGCATCTCAATGAAGAACCAGCAGTGGAGCCCTCCCAAAGGTGGAGAGTCGTAAGCTGAAAAATGTTGGATATGAACAAGATTCTGACCCGTTTAAAGATGCCACAAACTCCCACTTGAACCCAGGAAGTTCAAAGAGCAACAGTCCAAAGAAGGCAGAGAAAGGAGATGTAAGCTATGGTGATGTAAGATATTTTACTCCTGGGTTTACAGAGAAGCTGTCGGCAGATTAGCAAACAGCAAAAAACTTATTTAAAAGAGATGAGCGTTGTAAACAGAGTGTAGGTAGACACCAACTCTTTAAATTCCTGCTTTTATCTTTGCACCGAGAGAATTCAGTTGTTTTGACCCCAAAGAAACAAACTACAGATGCATTATGAAGACCAAGGAACCCAGCAGACAAGTCAGGGAGAAAGTTCTGGTTCAGTTTAAAGCAGTTTGAGGTTCTAAAACTGAACTCAGAGAGAGGATGGACCACCTCCAGACCTACTAAGACATGGAGGTCCGTCTAAAGTGAGTGCAAGCAAGGAGAGCATTATTCAGAGGCCCATAGTTACTCTGGGTGAGCTGCAGGGATCTACAGCTCAGGTGGGAGATTCTGCCAACCGAAAAACGTAATTGTTCACAAACCGCCGTAAGGAATCCTGTTTGCAGATTGCTCAAAGTCATGCAGGAGGCACAGCAACCATGGAAGGAGGTCCTTTGCTCAGATGAGACAAAAACTGAACTTTTAGCCGACATGAAAAAGGTTATATTACATGAAAAACTGTCTCTGCACATGAACCTGAACACACTATTTACATGTTAACAAGCATCATGCTGTCAAAACTGTGAAAAAACTGAATATTTGGTTAAAACTTGACCCCTAACCAAGCCTGGGTCACTGTGCTCTTCACATTATTACATAGAAATCAGAGAAACATTTTGCAGAATGAATCCCTGTCTTCTCCTTAGATGCAGGTGAACAGCAGGTGATCCATGATGAAGGATGACTCACCTGTCTGCCAGGTGGGCTGGCCGGGGTGTGAAACGGTATGATGGGCGTGGAGGTGGGACCAGGTCGGGTGCTCCCATTGGTGAGGCTGGTGGAGCTCATGGTGTTGCTCTGTGTCACAGCAGGTGAAGAGTAGGGCTGGGGTGAAGCTGTGGTTGCTGTGACAACAGAGGAGGAAGAGGAGGAGGTTTGCGTGGAAGGAGATGCCTTGGTGGCTGGGGAGGGAAGGATGGGGCGGGAGTACGTTCGCAGGGCGGGGGTCGCCGTGGAGGTGAGTTTAGGCAGAGCTGGGACGAGGACATGAGGGGACAGATGCCCGCCCGCCGCCGCCTTCGATCCGTGGGCCACGACGCAGGGAGCTGGGGTGAGGGGGGGAGGAGGGGAGGAGGTGGTGGGAGTCAGCGTGGGTGTGGGGGAGTCCAGGAGCATGGGGTTGGGGATGAGCCGGGGAGGGGTGGGCGTTGTAGGTGTGGAGGGGGCGGGGCCATTGGTGGCCTGTTCTGATTGGCTCTGCTGAACCAGCTCCTTGTCCATCATTCAACTCTGAAACAAACTGAGACAAACAGAGAAAAGTGAGTTTTCAAAGAAATCCACAGTTTTTCCATCAAAACAATTGGCTCATCTTTTCAGAACCTTAGAATCATATAATAAGATGGTTCTAGTTTTTTACCAGAAAATCTGAACCAAAAAAAAAAACAAGTATATCCAGTTATCCAGCAGTTTGTAGAACCTTCAGCACCAAGAACTCAGCAGTGGTTTCCTGTCTGACCTGAACAGTTTCTCACATCATCGTTGAGAAATTCTGGCCAACTTAGCGTTCCTTCGGTTTATTTGTTTCTGCTCAGCTCTCTGAAGGTCTCACCACAGTATCTCAGTCAGGCTGAGGTCTGGACTTTGACTGGGCCATTGCAAACCTTAAATCTTTTCCTCTACCGCCATCCTGTTAGATTTATTGCTGTGTTTGAGATCATCGTCCTGTTGATGACCCAGTTTGGACCAAGCTTTAGCTGGTCCAAACAGAGGAGTCGAATGACTACAAGGAGCCCAAACCATCATCCCTCCACCATCATGTTTACCAGCTGGTATGAGCTGTTTGGTTTCCTCCAAACATGGAGCTGTGCACTGTGGTCAAACATCCCTGGTCCTGCCGCCATATTGTTTCCAAACAGTCATACTTGTTTAGTCCTGTCCTGTCATGACCTTTAACCTTTACCCTGGTATCTGGTCCCTTTAGAGTCACAGATGGAGCTCATGGGTTTTCTCTAATTTCTCTGAGCTTCATGTTCTGATCTTGTACTGAATCTTCTGGGATGTCCACTCCTGGGAAGAGTAGCAGCTGAGATGTTTTTCTTCTGTGAATCCTTCTTCTCTTTGTAGAATGATGGCCTTCAGATAGTTAGCACATTGTTTTATGACCCTTCCCACACTGGTGACGTGTTAACGTGTAGCTGTATGCTCCAGAGCAGCAAACTGCCAGAACTACCACCAGGACCTTCACAGAACTACGTCTATGGCGGTGCTGACCCAAATGGTTCGCTGGTCAGTGCATCTGAACAGCCGATCCTTCCTCCGACCTTTGGTCTGCTACCTGCAGGTTGGCAGATTGTTTATTTCTTATCAGTCTTCTGATATTTTATTCCCTATTGACTGCAGAATACTATCAGCCAGTTTTATTAAAAACTATAATTATAATCTGAATTTAAAATGTGTTTGATTTTTCCTGATGGACTCAAATAAAACCACTGATTCTCAGACCGGCTCTGATTGCATCACTGCTGTATTGGTGTCAGGGGACTTTTCTCCCCGTCTGGGGTTAACCACTCCTCTGGCGCTTTTCCAGAACACATGGCTGAAGTTTATACTGACAGTGTCGAGTGTCACCAAACAGACCGCGACAACGGCGGCCGATGAATCACCCATGAGGCACTGCATCTGTGGAAATAACTCGGCTGGTTCACATATTTAATCCATCGCTGTCTGGCAACGGGACCGACTGATCTCCCCTTTTTTATGAAGATGTGAGTGAAAAACTCAAGGACCTTCAGAGGACCTGGAGAACTGTTGGTCCAGACCACCTTAAAATATAAGAAGAAAGTCGACTGGGAGACATAAGGCCTGGATTATTAAAGATTGGTGTGCTTTTATTTATTTTCTCTTAACTCTGACATCTTACCAGTCTTTAATCCAAGTTTTGGATCTTTTTGTGTTATTAATAAATCGCTGCCTTTTCATAGGACAGCTAATGTTAGAAGGTTCAACTCATTTCTATTCAACCGCTTTAGAAACTGTAGAAAAACGACTCATGTTGATATGAAATAATGGAGTTTAAAATGTAAAACATAAGGTCTTGTTATAACTAGAGGGGATGTCAGGGCAGAATGATCAGCTGTAACATTTTAAGCCTCTGATATGTTTGAATGTTGCTGGACTCTGCCTATTAGGACCATCTCAAGCTACATTTTTGCAGCTGATTTCTAGCAGCAGGTCAGTACCTTGTTGGTGCAAAACTTTATGCTCCGTGTCACCATAATGTGTGCAATATTTGCACAGATGCATGCATGCACATAAATGTAATGTCTCCATAATGCAGCACAGGTATGATACAGATGTAACTTCAGGGATTTACTAAAATCTGAGGAGAAAAGGCTGGAGAATCACCACCTTTTAGACTGAATGAAATGAGGTGGAGATTCTTTCTCTGCTTTGTGTAGTTGGTTTAAATTTGTTTGGTTTCTTTAGGTTGGTTCACAGTGTTTAGACCTGTTTTACCCTTGCATCCCCTCCCATTAGCTTGCCTCATTTGTCTCGCCTTCCCCAGTATATATACTCTCAGTTCCTGTATCCAGCAGGTTTTTACCTGTACATGCCTGACAGCAACTGGTAGTTCTGCTGCCTTTTAGCACCTCCCTCCTGCATGCATCTGGGTCCTTTAAAACATACAATGACACTTGTTCCTGAAGCACATTTTCATGACATTTACACATTTCCCCTTTTTCAGTTGAGTTACAGCATGTAGCTCACAACAGCTCCAGGTCAAAAGTCAATAAATATGTATATGTCCAGAGACTGAAGGGAGTGCAGCCACGCACCCAGCTGAAAGTTACAGAGGAGTGATGATGATGTAGGTATGGAGCATCAAACTGACATCAGTGAGTTAGTGGCATGGCACAATGGCCGCCCAAGATGAAAGTAGTGATAGTGAAGCCTTTCAGCTCGAGTCTGAGCTCAAACAACGATGACTGACGAGGTGAAAGCCGTGAGCGACGCCGGAGAAGATGGACCAAACAGCAAACACTGACAAGTATTTATTACTTGTGTTTCTTTTCACTGCTGTTGTTTTTACATGTGGTATTGGCAGGGTTGTGCAACAACACATTCAGATAAGCGCGGTAAAGGCTGGTGTTAATGTACTCGTGGAGGTTAAATGTAACGTAAATTACAGTTTTCTCAGACAGAGAATGGCTGCTGAAAACAGGTTTTTGTAACAGTTGTAACACATCTAACATGTCTATTTTACCTGTCTAACACTAAAGCTGTTACCACTTCCTGTTCTCCGGCCCACCTCTGCTGTGTTGCTGCAATGAGCTACTACACATTGATTCAGCAACTTTTTGTTAAAAATCCTTTGTTTTTTTTGATAACCAAACAAGCTGATTTTAGCTGACAACAATAAGACACAGTTCCCCGCTGATGATACGTCATCACTCTATATATGGTCATGTTTATGGTCTTTAAAGAGGTTCCAGACTGTTATCTGCACTGCTGTAGATTCATTTCACATTTTACCTGAATTTAATTGCAGTATTTGATTTTTAGGTTATTTCTCTGACTTTATGCGACTTGCTTACAGTTTAAAGCCGAAATGATTTGGGATGCTTGAATGCAGTTCACCTAGCCTGCACACAATTATTTCAATACTTTATAGCTGTGACTTTATAAGATTGTTGTGTTTCGAGTATTAGGATTTTTTAATGCAGTTTGCATGTGTAGCCACTGTTTTATATACTATAGAACTAAAACACTGGAAATATTTTGCTTTCAAATGTTCTGAAACGTCACACTGATGCGTTGCTGTGTGATTTCAGAAGTAATTCATGAACAGATGAAACCCGCATGGAGCCCCGTGGTCGCTCTGCAGACCCTGCTTCAGATCGCTGAAATGGGTGAAAACTCGGTTCGGGTCTCCTCGATGGGGGTCCAGATGCGTGCTCTGTGTGCAGCCAGAGCTCAGTTACACCCACCCCCCATCCCCGAGCAGACAGGTGCCGTTCCAGATGCTGACATCTGGCCGCGCAGCCCCGCACGCTGGTGACAGTTAGGCCAGACAGCATGCATGTGACTATCAGAAAAAGACAGAAAAAAGATGGAGCCAGGCCTTCACGGTGCTGAAGTCTGACGGCGAGGACGTCCAGGGGGAGCCTGCGCTCCACGTAAAGCGGTCCGCTCACCTACCTGCAGAAAACGGCGTCGTGGCGCAGCTTATTCCCGCAGCTCTCCATCAGAAAGTGGGCGCATGTTGATAAAGTCCGCTGCTGTTATCTGATGAACGGTTCTCCGCTGCTTCAGCAGGCTCAGATGGGCGTGTATGAAGCCTCACTTCCTCGTCTGACAGCGCAGGGGCCGCTGCGAAGAGCGCGTCAGCCTTCCACAGACAATAACGTCCCCAAAGAGCCACAGAGGTGGAGGATGCTTCCGCGGCCCCCGCACTCACACAGGGGGCCAAACGGACAAGTTCAAGCGCGGTCTGGGCCCGTTTAGGCTGTGTCTGTGTGCGTGGTGTGCGTGCGTGTCGCACTCTGTTTATGGTTTCATCACAGCCCCGGTTCGTACCCGCGGAGCAGTCCGTGAATCTGGCCTCCAGAGTGGGGTCAGGGGGGCCCCGCTGGACTCCGGGGAACCAGCAGCAGTCTCACCTGCCGGGGTCTGCGGCTGGAATGAGCCCGGCTAGGGGGCACCGTGTGGCGGCTGCGAGGGCCTGCTCAGTCCGCTGCTGGTGGAGAGCAATGAAGGCAGTTTGGAGCTGAGAGAGAGAAGAGAGACAGCACCACTCAGAGCTCCGGAGGACCGGAACGGAACCGCTGCACACAGCGCTGCTGCTGTACCTACAGGATTAGAACCGGAACTACAATCTGAATAATGCACAGGTGGAGCGGATAATGCACAGAGCACGTCACAGCGTCAGAGCCCGAATTACTGTCTGAGTGATGCATACGAGGCGCATGCGCATCAGCACCACGTACCTACAGAATTAGAGCTGGAATAACAGGAAGAGTTCACATCATGTGCATTATTACAAGTTGTTTCGAAAAATCCGATCTGTCTGAATTATTCAGGCTGTTTTAACCAGGTTTAAGATCAGCTGCTGGTTCAATACATTAAAACACAAAATGTGGTGCTGAATCCAGCTCTGAAAAAACAAGAAACCATATAAACCTTTTCGGAAATGTATGACAGCCATTGCAATCCAGGTACAGCAGGAACAGCATAGTGCCTTAAACAGACTAAACATCAGGATCTATAGAGAACATCTGCATTCTGTGAAACTTGGTTCTTCTTTCTTTGCTCAGCATGTCTTACAACATTACATGAAAATGCAAAAAGAATGAAATAAAACAACATTTTCCAACATTCCAGGTGCTTCTATGTTTTGTGTCATCTCCTCCAGCTCATACTGAGCCGGGTTCTGCTGCAGATTTCTTCCTGGTTTAAGGGCAAGTTGTTGCTTTCCACTGTGGCCACATGCATGATTAGGAGGAGGGTTTCTGCGAAGTAAACGACCTGATGGTTTCCTTAGATGGAAGACTTGCTTTAGTGTTTGGCACAAACTGAACTGGACTGCTTTGCATTTTATCTACAACTGAACTGGAAGGTATGTAACTGACGTTGAATCTGCCTTGAGAGAACATTTTGTTGTAAATTGGTGCTAAATAAATAAATTATTTTTATGAATTGACACTGTTCATGTTGCATTTATTAAGCTACTGCTGCGAGGCTTTTCGTTAATAAATTAAAAGGCTAAATTTAGTTATGAATATATGAGTTTCTTTACATAAAGATAAACAGCTACTATAATGCAATAGGGAAAGGTCTTGGTCAGCTCTCATCTCTATTTTCCTTCCAAGCTAGACTTTATCCTAACTCTTTTAAGGGGTCTTGATCAGTAGGTCTCCGGACTTTCTAATGAGTTTTCCAGCTTTTCTTTGGACTTTGGCTGCTTTTCATCCTGTCCATTACCAGAACATTGTTTTTATTAGCTTCTTTATTAAATGATCAATTATTAATCTTCTTTCACAGAACCTCCATATTTGTAGTAAAGATAACTAACTTAACTAGAAAATGGTGAGTCACAAAGATCCAGTACACTATAAAAGTCAGAACCCGGCCAGCCTACAACAGAATCTCATTTCATATCATGGATCATGTTCTTTCGGTCATAATCCAGATCCAGTCACCATAGGAGAGGGCTGGAACACAGATGGACTGGTAAACTGGGAGTGGTGCTTTTTGGCCCAGATTATGGCAGATTATTGCAGATGAAGCCCTGATTCATCCATCCTCCTGCTATATCTTCATCTTGATTGAGACATTTTACATACAGGACCATTTTATCCTTGTATTTGAGTTCTTTGTGCGGATGTCTTCTGCTTTTATTTGAATAATAAAATATAAACCAACAGATAGCGCCTATTGTGTCTAAATTTTAAGTCAAGATAAAACATGATTTCAAGTTAATGAGTCAGTTTGAAACAACTGATCTTAAAAAAAATTGTTAGAATTTAACCTTTCGTTTTATCCTTGTAAAAATAACTTAATAAACTCCATTCAGCTTGGTCTAGTCCTTCCTCTTCATATCTCCATTTTAAGCAGATATACCTTCTTATAAAGTTTTGTTATAAAGATAAAACAATTTTGCAGATAGGAATTAGGATTTTAACTCCAGAAGATGCTAAACACAAAATAAATCTGCAAGCGGAGGACAAAAACAGGCTGAAGGATTCACAATCCCATCCTCTCCTGAGGCAGCGAGAGGAAACAAACACAACGCTTTAGATCTGTTCAGTTTAATCTGATCAGAGATTTTGTTTCCCTTTTGAATCTTTATATAACTATTTATTTTACTAAAGATCACAAGACCCAGCCTGAGAGATGTTTTAGTTTATATAGAGCACCTTTCAACTATTTAAGATAAAAACATGTTTTATCTGAATTGTTTAAGGGTAACAGCCCTTTTTAGAGCAGATTTTGTTCTATGCCTGATATTATCTGAATGATCAGGTTGACTCCTGGATTTTAAATGAGTAAAAAAGTCTAAAGAGAAACTGAGAAAGTCTAGAGAACAGGTGATGCAGAAAACAATGGGGAAACATGGCCGCTTGGAGGGAAAATACGTTTCCAGGGTCTGTTAGGTGACTGCGCGCGCAGTCATGTGACACGTGGAGGGTCGCGTGTCAATAATCCAATGATCCTCCGTGTTTGAACCCACAGGTGGGGCAACAGCACCTGCAGAGACTCCGCTACGTCACCTAATCTGCAGCTGCGCAGCCAGTCAGGATCACCGGAAACAAGGTGGTCGGGCCTTCAAAATAAAATGCTTCAAGGAGAAAACCAACACAGCTCATTGTTCTGATAGGCAGGAGCTGGACAGGTATGGAGTTAAACTACATGGGAACTATACAAAAACTGACAAGCCATGAAGGACACAGAAAACGACTTAAGAATAAATAAGTAATAGTAGCAACTCATTCATCTGTGTATTTACGTCTGATGAAAGAATGTGGTCGAGTTTTACCTCATTTTAGCCACAAAATCCAGCTTGATCTGAGAGGTTTTCAGTTTTCCTCAAAGATCAAGTCTGCTCCGAACAAGTGAGGCTTTTATTGTGAAACTCTGAGGAAAACCTCGTCCTGCCTTGTCTGTTGGACCTGACCTGGTTGCCAGGGAGCCAGCTCCATAGCAACCGGATCGAGAGAGGGAGAAAAGTTGAGACATTTATTTGTTTGTTTAAAGAGGAGATTTTAGTTGCAGCACAGGAAGATGAGGCATCCGCCGAGCACAGAAACAAGAACCAAATATATTTAATTCAAAATGCCTTCAACAATGACTGCGAAGCCCAAACCCGCGGATGGATCGAAGAGAAGCAAACCGCTGAGGCAGACAGCAGCCTGCAGCGGACCAGGCGGTGATCTTCCAGCCGCCGCGGTGCGTAAAACCCGCGCGTCAAGCTGCTCCCGGTCCGCGCAGCCGCGGGACAAGAGCCACAGGGGCCCCACTACCACTACGGCAGGGGCCCAGGGGTCCAAACCAGGCTGCGAGAGGAGAGCCAGGTCCACATCCGCTGCCCCAAAACCAACAGGAACCAAACCCGAGGAAAGGAGCCCCAGAACCGAGCCGGAGCGCCGGAGGGCCGCCAGCTCTGTGAGGCAAGCCGATGTCAACCCGAAACTGCGGGACAGTACCGGGTGTCCGGGTCTGAAGGAGCTGCGGGTCTCCAGAGCTGAGGGGAAGGCTGTGATCCAGAGGTGAGAACAGCTGAGTCAGTGTGAGCAATCATTGCTTTATGGTTCTGTGGTCCTTCCGGTTCTACGGTACTGCTGACTGCAGAACATATATATTCCCGCTCTGAACACTTTTTATTTTTAGCTAAAAAACTACTTTTAAAACATAACATAGAAATAAAATATGGTATGTTATCATAAAACTATATGTGTTCTTTTTTATAATATTTAAAGAAATCTGTCGTTTTGTTCTTGCATAAAGTATTCAGATTCTTCACCAAAAGTGACGTTGAATAATATGAATAAATATGTTCATATTCTAAACCTGTAAAATTGGTCTATTGGGTGATTGGGTCTAATCAGTTAGATTTTTATTTCCTTTTCATTTAAATAAACTCCCATCATTCATGTTCTATAAATGCATCAACCCACAGCATCTAACAGAAATATTTTTATGGCTTTGCTTTCAGTGCTATCGTAAATTTTTGTTTTGCTAAAAAAAATACCGTTTATTCTTTCAGATCTCTGAATAAATCAAATTTCAACCCCCTGGTATAGGATTTAACACAACAAAATGCCCATTAGTGTCTGTGTGTTTGGATGGGGGATGTTTCCGTGCATCCTGCTGTGAAAGGCCGCTACGTTCCTAAAATATCTCGCTTGGTGTTGCTGTCTGAGGCCATCTGCTTCAGCTGGTTAATCCCCAGAAGTTTTACCACCCACTGACACAACAGACCTGCAGCTAAACTGCTGCACAGTCAAGCCAAAACATGGTTTGTGGGAAACAAATCCTCCAGAAATGACCTGATCTTCTCTACACAAAGAATAAATGATCCTGGAGATGCCATTGATCACAAGGGTTTGCCGTAGAATTATGTTCTGACTTGTTCTGGCTTGAAATAAACAGTTTCGGTTAGAAGACGACACTTCCTGTGGTTCTGTTGAGTTGTAATGGAAGTCCAGGTTGCTTTGAAAGCAACCTATAGATCATCATCTATAAGCAGAGCTTGCCGCTCTGGAGGAGCTGCATCTGAGCAGAACGATGGCCCTGTGTGTCCATCAACCCCAGCAGCGTCAGTGAGACACCTGAACGCCTCACGTCTGATGTGTTTACGGTCCCCTCTCAGACTGCGTTTGTGCTGCGTTTATTTGTGGATTTCCAAATGAAATGCAATCTTTAATTTATTCTGAAAAGAGGACTTTGGACTACTGAGCAACTGTCCGATTCCATTTCTTTTATTCCAGGTGAGACGCTTATAGCCCACGTGTAGGATTCCTACCACACTTTTTCCTTCCACTCAACTTTCTAAGAATATGCTTGGACACAGAACTCTGTGAACAACTGGCTTCTTTAGCAATGAGCATTTACGGCTTCCCCTCCTTGTGGAGGGTGTCAATGACTGTCTTCTGGACATCTGTCCAGTCAGCATTTCCTCATGATTCTCTGTTCAATTTAGAACAATCTAGTTTAGGTTTGATCAGTTTAACTATTGAAGATTTGAACTGATCTAATACAATCCAGATTCCATAAGAACATATAAAAAGGCTCTCATTCTATCGTCAGATGTAAACTGGAAAGCCTTTTTTTATTTCACTGCACATTCATGGCACATGCATGAAAGCAGAAGAAAAATTGGGGCATCGCTGACGGATCTTGCCACTCCCAGCGACATGCCGCCCTGGGTTATCAGCCGTATCAGCCATATCAAAAACAGTTTTTACGCTTATGCTGTAAAGTTCTGATCCGTTCTGATCAGTACAGGAAGTCATTCAGTAAAAAAATGACAATTAATTATTAACTAATAAAATATTTTTATAATTTTTTCCAGAAAGAATTCCTGTCCTGATACTTTTTTAATTGATTTGATTCACATGAATTAAATCCAGGAATGAATTAATCTTCTACTTGATGGAGACATCTAGCTGAATTTTGCATTTTAATGCATTCTAACTAAAAATCCATCTTGATCCACTTGATGTACTTTGTATGAGAACCTTACCAGAACTTCATGAGAGGTTCTGGATGAAATATTGTTCTGAAAGATACATTTTGGAAGGTTTCTGAGTTTTAGTGTTTTTAGCATAATGTTTAAAACTAATCTGAATAAAAGCCAAAATGACCAGAAATGAGACCTTTCTAAGATAACTGGAATAACGAGCAGCCCTCTGTGTTTCAGTCACAAAGCTTTCACCGTCATCCCTCCAAACCCAAAGAAACGAAGAGAAATCCAGAAAAGTGAGTTTCTAGTTTGTGTTTCAGCAGCGTTGCCTTATATAAGAGCAGCTGAATGTCAATAACAGTGTCAGTGATGTGTAACGTCCGATTGGCCGAGCAGAGGCAGAGGCGGAGCTTGCCGCTCTGGAGGAGCTGCGTCTGAGCAGAGCGATGGCCTATGTGTCCATCAACCCCAGCAGCGTCGGTGAGACACCTGAACGCCTCACATCAGATGTGTTCACGGCCCCCTCTCTGACTGTGTTTGTGCTGCGTTCACAGGCGGCTGCATGAGTCTGGAGGAAGTACGGCTGAAGCAGCAGCAGGAAATGATGCAAGCCAAGAGGAAACAGAAACAGGTCTAAAACCTGGAGCATCCTGGGTGGGAGGATGGGGGTGGTCAAAAACCCGGTTACACGTCATCTTTCGATGGAGGAGACAACAGAACGTCTCTGAGATGCTTCATCTGAATCCTGATAAGAAGCAAAACTTCTGCACTGCACTATGTTTGTTCAAATATGCAGAAAAATAACCTGAGATAAAGTAAAAAGGCCTTAAATATTTTTTCTATGTTTATTTTATTTTATTTATTTCAAACATGTTCCTACATTCATATTTTTAACCTTTAAGTTTTTTCAAGCTTCATCTGATTTTTATGGTTATTAGTAAACTGTTTTTAATTTAATTTAATTTAATTTTGGAAAAATGATAAAAGGAGATCAGCTTTATACAGACAGTTACTCCATCATAATAAACAAAACAAGACAATAAATTTCAGGGCAAAAAGATTAAAAGTTAGATGACAGATTAATATTAACTCTACAATCTTTTTTGCTTACCTAAAACCTAAAACTTTGTTTTAATCAAATTATCTTTTATAGAAAATGATTTTCCATATCAGAATCAGCTTCATTGCCAAGTTTGTGCAATAAAACAAAGAATTTGACTCTGGTATACTTTGCTCTCGGTGAAGATTTTTTATATATTTCTTTATATGAATAAATGGGAATAAGAAATATCTTTTAAATGTACATATATACACACTTTACTTTGCGAGAGATATTAGGATAAGTTGGGATAGGTGTTGCCAAGGTGTCTGACTGAGATCTTTTTATCTACTGAACTTGTCCTGGAGAGCAGGGCCTGACCTCCTGACCTCCTTGTAATTTCAGATGAAGAAGCAGGTGATGGAGGAAACACCTGTCCTGACAAGGTGACCGAGCGGCTCGTCTCCTTCTCATCTCGGCTGGCAGCTCAACTCATGCTGAACACAACTTTACTGACACAGTGAAAGCCCGGTTCCGGTCCGGAGTTTTCATCCACTCATCAGAAGCATGAATGTCAATATTAGTTTTAGTCTTTAAATGATTTATCTGAGATGTTCTTTCTTCTGGGTTTAATTTTTACACATCAAACACGTTTTTATAACAACTGGTTTCAGTTTATTGAGGATTTTTTCTGATCCACACAGGGTCAGAATTATTCATACAGACTCAATTATATATACTCCCCCATTAATGCTTGATTAAGGGTTTTTCAACAAGTTGCACCTTAACCACTTGCTTTTTGTAGCCATCAACAGGTTTCTGCATCATTCTGGCTGCATATTGGACCGATCTTACTGGCAGAACCGACAGAGTTCTTTAAAATGCTTGAAGTCCTGGCCCAGACCTGGCTTCTCCTGCTTCTTATTTTTTCCATCCACTTTATGCAATCCACCAGTACCACTGACTGTGAAACATCCCCCAGCATGATGCTACCACCACCATGCTTGACACGGAACAGTTTTCTTAGGTTTTGAAAGAAGTTCTCATCATCGTTTCCAAAGAGCTCAATCTTTCTCACCTGACCTTTAAACTTTTCTCTAGAAGAGGTTTGGATTGTCCACCGGAGCAGTTGCGGATTTCTGCAGAGCTTGAAGGTTTTGTTTTTGGAGAAGGTGTTTCTTTCTTTGTTGGCATCTTCTCAGTCCATGGTGATGTGAAACTGTCTGCTTTGTGGACCGTGACTGGTCTTCTAGCATCTTCCTGCTCAAGGCAGGATTTAGCCTCGGTGTTCCTATGTATTCCAGCCAATTTTCTTTCCTCCCAGGTGGATAGTTTGGGTCAGGCAGTTGAAACTTGAACAGAGTCGGGTGTTCTGACAGGAGAATAATCCCAAACAAAAACCAACAGAAACTTTGGAGGGCCAACCATAAAATTCTGGAATGGATCTTACCTATTGAACCTATTACCCATTGAATTTATGTAAACTAAGCCTAAAAGCCTGGTCTGTGGCAATAATTTGACAAATTTAAATGAACTCTACCATTTCAGCCAGGAAGTGGGCTCAGTTATCCAACTAGAGTAATGCCAGAAGCTCACTGATTGCTACAACAAGCTTGTGATTTCTCTGCAGCTTGCCAAGGAGCATTTAACCAAACCAGCTGGGGATTATATATGATTTTGAACCTGTGTTGATCAGACAAAATCCACAATAAATTCTAACTTGTGCACTCAATTCTCGTTATTAATAATAACGTGTTGCATGATCAGTCCAAATGAATGGGTTAAAAAGCACAGAATGAATCTGATGTTCTTGCCTGTGATGGTTGATGTAACCCTCTGACCAGAGCCATATAATATACATTAAATTATACATTTTATCAGTAAAAACCTGTAATAACTGGTGTGTATAACGCTCTACAGGTTGCATAGATTGTATTTTATATAAATGGGTGCTTTGTATTTTGTGTTTGTATATAAATTTCTGTTTAGAGAGGTAATAAAGCTAATCAATGATAAAATAAAACATCAGTTTTATTGATTGAATGGACAGAAACGTTTTGAACTGGTTTGTTGAACCATTCAAATTAAAAACTAAACAAAATAATTTCCCAGATATCCTAAGTATAATTTCATATTACTTTATCTGAATAAAACATTTTTTTATTCTAAGTTTAGAATTATTACTGAAATCTGCAATATTCGTTTAGATAAACATGTAGACTGACAGAAGTTTGTGTAGTTCTACCATCCACCAGCAGAGGTCGCTCTCTGCTAGAATCTGAGGAAGAGGCTGGGTGGAGAGAATGATGATGATCACGCAACACTTGCGTTAAAAGAACATTCGGTTCCTTGTAGATAATCACCACAAGAACTTCCTCCACAATCCCAGCGCATTGGACTCTATATATTACAGCAACACATTCATGTCACCGTTAAATACAGAGAAGATTTAAGGAACGGAGGCAACATTTCTCTTCATATAGTTTCAGTTATTTGGCTTTTTTACATTTGAATTGTTTTCATCACACGGAAATAAACAAATTGAAAACAAACTGAGCTAAATGTCAGAGTCGTGCTTCTGCCTCCGGTATGCATAATTCACTTGTCACGTCAGAACACCGAAACTGCAAAGCTGCACATGCGCCAAATACATTAGGACGTCTGGACAGAAACAAACGTGCAGCCATGTTTGTAGTCTTTAGTGGGAAAGCCTTTCCGTGACGCGGATGATGCGTTCAGAGTATATTTGGAAGCTTCGACATTTCATTGATATGGCAGGTACAGAAGCACTGTTTCATGGTTTATTACGTCATTTTCTTTGAATACATACAAATATTTTTAACTGCTTTACTTAAAGGCATAAAATAATTCTTTGTCATAACTAATAACTCTGTCTGCTATAGTATAATTGAAATCATCCTTAACTGAGTGAAACCAGTAATGTTACCGAATTCAGTGGAGTTTTTATGTTGGGTAAAATGAGAAAATAATGTCTAGATCATTTTACTTATATTTATATATATTATTCCATAGTTTATAATTCATATGGTTTGATTGATTGTAATTACTTGAGAGGCTGTGATTGTATTAACTGCTTCTCAAATCACTGCAGTTGTTCAAGTTTTTTGTAACTAAAGCTTATTTTTTAAAGCAGCAATGAATAAAGATTATTTGTCAGCTTGACTACTGTCTCATAAAATCTGTATGATTTCTCTTCACATTGTATTTTATAAGATGTAATTAATTAGGAAAATTATTTGTATATTTTTGTGTTTTAGTTAAATTTGTTGACCGGTATGGGTTTGCTATTCTTTAATTTGTGATGTTTTTCTTTGATTAAAGAGAAATAGTTGAAGATTAAACTGTCCTCTGATCCTTTTAGCGTCTACACAGAAGAGACTTGAAAACTACAAGTTATGCTATGTTAAAACCTTTGAATCAAGCAGATAATTGCAGTTTTTTTCGGGGTTATCTGGGCCGTTTATTTGGTTCCTGTTCTTCTTAGATAACATTTGAGTGAAATTCTTGACTTCTTCAGTTGTTTTATGAGATGCTTTTTGGAGTAATTCCGACGGCCCCTGAAGGCACCGTGTTTCCTAGCTGATCTTTGTGCGGAGCGAAGCAGCCGCGGAGAACAGGCTCACTCCGAACCGAGGAACACAGAGGGGAACACCGACTCTGGAGGCCAGAAAACCACCCCTACAGCGATTACACCGCCACAGCGACGATCCTAACATGGTGAGAAGATGTTTTAAACATATGATGGGGATTTGGTGGCTCTGTTTTCGGACGGGTTCAGCTGGAGGCTAGCTGGCTAGTGCTAAACGGTTAGCGAACTGTTTTCCTGACTCATTATCGACGCTAAGGCTGCCATTTTACACCAGGTACTTGGTCTGGCCTCACTGCGGCTTCTACCTCGAGGGAGACGGTGTTTATCTCTAAATATATGGCAGGAAAACACATGTTTATCCGAGTGGGGAATATGTAGGAACCCGCGGTGTTCCGTGTCTAAAAGCTTGTCCACCCAGCGGCCAGGCTGCCGAGCTATCGGGCTAATGTGGAGAAGCTAATGAGTCTTAGCAGCAGTGTTGCGTAGCTGAGTCAAACTCCGACCAGAACCAACTGAAGCATAATCTCAACGGTTGTTTGGTTAAATAGAAAGTGTCTAGGCTCAGTGTTCGTTGGATTGGACCGAACTGTGTCAGGGTGGCTGACTTTCAAACAGCCAGACCCTGAAGGGAAGCCGTCGGCCCTCTGGCGCTCTTTCAAGATCCAGCAGAACCTGGAAAAGGTTGAAATTCTAAACCTAATGGAGAGAAGATGAGGCGAGATGTTCTCTGGCTTGATAAGGTCTGCAACCACCGACTGATCGCTGCTCATCTGCTTGGAAAAACAACGTGGACCCAAATTCTTCTGGAGGCCAGTTGGCACCAGAAATGCAGATGTGGAACCGGTTCGGTGTCGTTTCCTTATTTCCCGGGTCTTTAGAACTTCACCTAAAATCTCCAAACTGCTCTTGGACATTACCTGAGCTTCAGCTGTTTCTCTTCCTGCCTCCTTATTTACGTTCAGGTAAACGAAGTGAGGGAAAATCTAATGACTGGAGTCACTGAAAAGACGTTTTAAAAATAATTGTATCTAAAAAACAATTACATTTAAAAGAAGAATGGAGGAGCTTTCAAATGATGCTAAGATGATGTGTGTTGGTGAAACATGAAGACAGTTACAGCGTTTTATGAACAGAAACTCTGGGATTGTTTAACTCTATTAAATCACCATGAAAATGTTTTTACTGGTTAGAATAATGATCACTTCATTGTCTTCTAATAGTCTGTTTATTTAGCTTAAAGGTGACGTTTGTTACTGCAGAATTTATTTTCAGCAGAATATTCAGTTCTAAGGTATTACTGAATATTACCAGACAAGTTTGATTCTGAAACGTAGGAAAAACGTTTAAAATGTTTTAGCGAGGCAACAGATCCTCTCCAGGCTAATCAGACATGCGTTCACGCATCAGATCGGATGAGTTAACTGTGTCAGATGTAATAACCAGCCTGTAACGCGCCATCTTTTAACGGGACTCAGTAAAGCATCGAATATTTCAGGTCTGGAAACTTCTTCTCTCCGAAAAACATCAGAAATTGTTTGACTAATTTAGTCAAATTAAACCACCCGCTTCACAGCCATACTTAAACCATGGTGTGTTAGTTCATGAAGCCACGGTAGTTGGGTATTTCTGATGAATTATAAGCAGAAATGATTAAAAAAACGATCAAATCTCATAGTTTAACTTGTATGTTCTATTTATTCCTGCTTGGACCAGTTGATTCGTATAGAAATGACAGATTAAGTCCAGGAATCAAACCAAAATAACCGTGTGACCCGCGGCTGTCTGGTAACATTGATGGTTCTCATATAACCAACATTACATTTCAACAGACTATAAACACATTCATGGAAACATGAAGACAGTTACATGGAAAATGATTTTTAATGGTCTGTAAACAACAACAAACTTCTACTTCCAAATCAACGTTTGAAAACTGCAGAGAAACAAAATGGCGACATGACCAGAGCTCTGTGTAGCTGGTAAATATGACCTTCAGTCATTGGTTAGATATCAGAATACAACAAAACCAGCTAATTTTACATTTTAAAACTTTAAATACTTTGATTCTTTAATAATTCTTCGTTTGCTACCCTCTGTGAAAGGAAGTGCGGTCAAATAAAACCATTGAGTTTTTTTTATAATGAATCAGTTTGTGCTTATAATTATTTTTGCGTCCACATGCTTTTCTTTCACTCGGGTGTGCGTTTTTTTTTAACTAGGTCCAGAAATAAGTCGGGAAAAGAGACCGGATGCGCACCATTTATGACATCTTCTGTTGCTTGCAGAGTTGGACCCAGCTGGGACCCAGCAGCAATACCAGGTCCATTTTATAATGAATCTGTAGTTTCTGTTGAAAACAATCTGCAGAAGTTTTGAAGACTAAAATGGATTTGAACTTGGTAGAACGGATCGTTACTCTGCACGGTTTTCCAGGAATCCTCTCGGAATGATCTGGACTTTTGTTGTTCTGAAAAATGTCGTTGGTTTCTCAATCTCAGCGTTTTGTACGTTGCTATAAATCTTTGACAGTGTTGCGTCTTCTGGGCCCTTCGTGTTTAAGTTTTGATTGTTTGGGTCATTCTGGAAAAGCTCTTATTATTGAGTTTATAATTCCAGCTTTAACTGTTTGTTTAGAACACACCCTGAAGGACCTTAAAGCCACCGGGGCTGAAGCTGATTTTCTGCCATGCTGGAGGAGCTGATAAACTATCATGTTTCTGAGTGGCTGAGTTGGCTGAACTTTGCCTCACAGTGAGTAGGTGTGAGTTCCTCCTGTGGTCATTGGGATGTTCTGTCAAACGTGTAGACGTGCGTTATTGGATCAGCATCGATGGCTGATCTGTGCATGATTGTGACCCTGAGGTGGGAGAATGAAAGTACAGAAGGTTCTGCTTATATCCAGTAAAAACTGTTGTCAGATGCTGAAAAACGCCTCAGTTTGAAGAGAAGCTCGTAGCTCGGTTCATTTCTTCTCAGATGAACACAAGGTACAGTGTATTATTCCTGATGTCTTCATGTGTGCTACGTTTGAATCGTCTCTCTGTGTGCTGATTGGTGCACGTGTAAAAGTCACCTGGAGGTTTCATCAGACGCGTTTACTCAGCCTTCAGCGCGTGCTGGAAACAGCTCCCTCACACATGCTGAGCGAGCTCCGCACCACGCTGGTGGGTCTGTAAACAGGAACCGTTTCTGTTTGATTGGGTCGCAGAGCGCAGTTTTAATGTAGCTGGAGTGATCCAGCAGGTTGATCTGGTCAGCAGGTGAGTGTCACATGAAACACCTGGAGGCAGCAGGAGCCTCTCAGGATGAAGATGAAGGAGCGACATATTTTACGCTCTTCTCTGTTTGCTCATGCTGTCTGATATCGGGTCCTGGGGTCTTCCTGATGATGACGTAACATGCATGACCTCTAGAAGACCTCCTAGTTATCAGGTTCATAAGAGTGCGAACAGTTGAAGCAGGTTGAAGAGAACTTCCCATGTTTTACTGCAGCCTAGCTGCACTGCTGGGAATATACAGACAGATCATTGTCTCCTGAAAAACACCTTCGCTCAGATGTTCTCCTGCAAAATAAAACAAACTGGAATTTCTGTTAAGAGTCAAAACTCAGAATCATCCATGATGAGATAAACTGCAGTAAAGGACATTTCTGTTTGACCGCGGTGTCCAACTGCAGTTCTCAAGATCTACTGTCCTGCAACTTTTAGATGAATCCCTGAATCAAATGTGCTCTTCATGATGCCTTCAGGTTCTGCTCATTTGATTCAGGTGTGCTGGAGAAGGAAATCATCTAAAGGCTGCAGGATAGTTGCTCTGAACGGCTGGAGTTGGAGACCCCCGGTATATTTTTTTATTTGGCTGCGATGCATTCAGGGTCCTGGCAGAAGAAAGGTCGTCCTGGACCTTTTGTTGAGAATGTTTTAATCTCACAGAATTCAGATGGATAAAACTGCTGAGTCATGTTTTTCTGTGAGGTGTCTCAAAGTGACGGCGTGTCTGCAGAGCTGCAGAAATCAAAGCTGCTTACTGGTTGAATCTGGACCCAGCAGCATCGCACGCTGGACACGGTTTCTGGACACGGATGTTTCATGCAAACATGTTCTAAAAGCTGCTGGGATCCCCTCACTGATGCTTTTGAGTTTAACTTGGCAAGAACTCATGTTTTACGAAGGTCCATATGTGTAATTCATGTCAGCGAGGAGCTGCTGGGTTCTGGTTCTGCATTATCAACGGGCCCGTTCTGTTCACTTGGCTGCGGTTTGCATTGTGTATGTTTTGAAATGTAGGCTGTCAGGCTTGACTCCCAGTGACCCAGGTAATCAGATTTACTGGGCTGAGCTTTTCTTTTCTGCTCCCGGTGCCGCTCCTTCATCGGGGCAGCTCTCCAGTTCTGGGCTTGGGCCCACAGCCACCCCCTCACCTGTGGTCTAACAAATTATTCATGGCTGTTGAATGTAGACCAGCTTTATCTGTCAGACTCACTGGTAGAGAATCAGGGAGGGTTCTTCCTGCTCTGATGCCGGACATGATCAGAACTTTTTGTTCTTAGATGGGGTTTTCATGCTTCTGGAAGCTGGGCCTTAGTTTTTATTGTTGTTTTGAAGGCGGTGCTGAATCTTCTCACATTATAGTTTAAAAAGCCACCTTAAAACCTTTGAATATTTCCTTTTAAATGGGGCCAAAACTGGAGAATAAAGTACTGGTTTGTAGACATAATAACCTTTTTGCTGGCTTGTTTTGGTGCTGAAGATTGCTGTACTGGACCTCTGAACTCTGCTGCCTTCTGCTGTGTGCAGAGGAGAAATGGACCAACCAGGAGTGAGATTACCATTTCACAACAAGCTTCTTAGAAACTGCTGCCGCTCAGCAAGCCGTCCACATCCTGCTTCTCCGGACCACGTTAGCCGTGGAGCTGATTATAGGGCAGGGACCGGTACCTGATACCTCCTGGAGCGAGGCGCTGAAATCTGATCCCAGAGCTGCTGTGAAGGGAACCATTTCATTTATTTCTTCACTGGCACCGAGCGCCAGCTCACTGAACACTGGCCGTCTGAAGTCCACTGGTCACTTACAGGTATTGTCTGCCCCTGGTTGCCATGGCAACTGCTGAGCCCACCTTGCAGAGTTCAGCGAGGACCTGCTGGATGGGAGCGGAGCCTGAAGCAGGACCAGAGTCTGGGCTGAGCTGAATTCTGATGGGGTTCTGATGAGAACCTAGGACTCATAGAAATAACCAAAATGTTTGGTTCTGTCGACGTTTTCCTGAACTGAAAATGATTCGGCCAGTCGTCTCCAATGAACTGACATGTTGGAGACTGTTGGATAAAACATTAATAAACCCAGAACCTGCTGGGAGGGAGGTTCTGTTCAGGTCCATCTGCTGTGAAAACCTGAACATTTAATCTCCAAACCAAAGAAGTCAGGAATCAGGTGGACATTTAAACTAGAGCTGAACCAATCAGGTTTCTCCTGGCTGATGTGATCTGCTGGTTTCCTTCCAGGCCCGGCCCGTTGAAACACACGTGATGCAAATTTTAGCTAATTAATTTTATTCTAAGGACGTGAACTAAAATAAAATGGATGATGTTTGCAACCTTTTCAGTTAATGTCAGAGAACCTGCTGTTGATTAAGGCAACAGATTAAATCAAACAGCATCACAATAACAGCGTGCGCAATATTAATAAATAATAATAAATAAAATTATAGCTGCAAGCAGCCTTGAAGGCCCTCGCACCTCAGCGCAACTCGGCCTGTGCAACGACCGCAGGAGCCTGGCATTGCCTCCTACATGCCAACACGTGGCAGTAGGTGTCACTGTGAGCATCATTTCATATGTTCTTCGGTCATGCAGAGTTTTGGCCTGTTAATAAGCATTAAAAATTGGGAGTAAATTGGGCCTTCCAGAAGGACGTTGCACTCACTCGTTTGTTTGTGGGCGGGGCTAAAACAACATAATCAATTGACTGTGTCAACGTGTCCATCATTAACTCATGATCATGTATACTACATTTCAAGTGGATCCGAAGATATATGAGGGAAATATAGCCCTTGAAGTGTCCTAGGGGGCGCTATTTATCCAAATTTAAATGTAATCCAATAGAGCTGTTTGGGGGCTGACAAAGATCAACCATATTTATTTTGGACTGAATGGGACCATTCATGTGTAATTTACAGCCAAATGTATGGCCGTGGCGTGACATCAGAATTCGCCACGCCATCATAGCCACACCCTCCAGCTAAAGCAGTAAGTACTGGCGACTGTCTAAGACCATCATGTTATCTGTTACTTGGGACAGTTTCACATTGATTAGGTGAAGAACATCAAACATTGATTCTCTAAAGGAAAACGGGATACTTTCTGTTTTCAGGGGGCGGGGCTTCGATGATGTCAGCATCTGATCAGTGAATATTGTTGAGGCCTAGAAGCAGATCAATCCCAGAAGGTTTCATTTGTCTGTGACTTTCCTTGTAGGAGCTATATCAATGTAGTGTTTTAATGGCGAGAAGTCATATTTTGAGGCGTGGCCACGCCCACACGCTTTCATGTATCAAAAAGATTTTGATAGCTTTTGATCCCCGGTGCCTTAAGAGTAAACTGAGTGATTTTCAAGTCTCTAAGTCAAAATCTGTAGGAGGAGTTCGCTCAGATATGCGGGTTAGAAACGGGCAAAACTGGGTCAAAATGGCAACTTCAATCCAAGATGGCCGACTTCCTGTAGGGTTTGGACCAACGCTCCAATAAACTTTTATGTAGGTCCTGAGAAGATACATATGTGTACCGAATTTCAGATTCCTCTGTAAAAGCACGGCTTGGGGCTGATTTTTTAAAGATTTTCTAGGGGGCGCTGTGGACGAATTTGACCCCGCCCACCAAATATGTCATCAGATCTCTGTTGGGGACAAGGATCAATCACAGACACAGGCTGGGCGTAGCGCGGACTGCTTGTTGCTTTTCCTTCGTCTCAGTGGTTTTCTCAGGAGTGTTGCTTGGAAAAGTTGGATGTAAAAATACTCAGAGAAATCAGGCTTCATTCGAAGGGTTTAATGCAGACAGAAAGGTGGAACTTTTCCTCTCTTTTAATGAACAAAATATTTGCAGTACTGTGGAAGAGTCACTATAAAGTGATTCCTGACTGATAGTTTTTCAGGGTTTCTGTCAGTCACGTTTTCCTTGGATTTGGCTCCTTTTTCACTCATTTTGAGTCCAGTTCCAGACTATCTTCACAGGAATATTTATCAAGGAGGGATTCCATCAAGCCTCCCAGTGTTCCCATCTTACCATAAAAAGAAACTGCTTTCTGGATGAGACTCTAAGTATAGCTGCTGATTAGCTTCCTGTAAATGTCCTCCACAGCTTGCCGTAGAGACTGTCCTTGTACCCGGAAACATGAGTGTTTTTGTCTTGGCTGGAGCTTGAGTCACCACAGGATTGGTAGCTTCACACCACTGATGTTAGACGTTAGTGGGTCATTGGCAGGAGCTCCAACAGGAACTAAAACAGAACCGGTGCTTCAGCTTCCTGCCCACTCCCACTGATGGTTGGGAACGGCCAGAAACGGGCTAAATATAGCGGCGCTGCCTACATGTCCGCAGTAGTTCCTGCTCATCCAGCTGCCCGGTCCACCATCAAACCAACAGCTACGCTAATCTGGGTTAAAGATTATAATCATCACACTGTTGGAGCTCCATGTTTAAATCTGATTTCATTTTCTCCAGAGCGTCAAACAGCATCCAGTAAAAGACTAAATGTAAAGCATGTTTATTGATGACTAGTTGGTTTAACACGGACTTCTCAGTCTGGAAAAACACGCGGGATTTACACACTTCCTGTTCTGGAAAACTGAAACACTGAACATTTAAATTTAGTTTCATTCCCATGTCTAACTGTCCGTTCATCCAGCTGGACGGAGGGAAGGTCTGCCCCTTTCCTTCCTCCTCCACTCATGTTTGAATTGATGGGAAACGTCTGCTGACTAAAAGGACCTGAGAACAGCAACACTACTGATATTTTTAGAGGCTAAAATGAAAGCCGACTCTTTGAGATGAGAACAACATGTTTATTTTGGATGATTATTGACTTTCTGAGACAAACTCGCAGGAGTTTGATGCTCAGATCATATTCATGTCAGATTTTTATTCATTATTTTCACTTTTCTTTCCTGAATCAATGCAAACAGAGTCCACTACGTTCTAGTTAATAATCCAACATGAAGACTGCGAGGCTTTTGGACCTTATAGACAGTTTCTGCTCTGTTCACAGAAGGCTGCTTTCACAGATGTGGTTCCTGTTACTGCCGAGACGTGATGTAGCATAACCTTAGCTACATGTTAGCTTGTTGTTGCTGCAGCAGAGACAATAAGCGACACAGGTGGAGACGTTCATTAAAAACCAGCACATTGAGTTTTGTGTGTAGATGATCTCGTCTCTTTGGCTGGAAAGATGTTGATGCTGCAGAAGATGATGCTCATGTGACCCTCTCCTTGTTTCCTGTCAGCATGGATGAAATTCCAGCTTTCTGTGTCGGTTCCGGCCGTCTCTGAACCGCTGAGTCTGACAGGCGGGAGCTAATCTCATATAAACAACAAGCCTCGCCTGTTAGTTTAGGTTCTGTTCTGCAGCATAACCTCTTTCCCAAGGTGAGAAAGCAGTTTGTTGTCTAACCTGAGCTGGAAGGAAGTCGAGGAGATGTGGAAGGGGACTAATCCGTGGTTATCTGAGTGACGTCAGGCTCGGGTGGATCCATGTGGCGTACCCGGTTATTTAACCAACACGCCACCGACTTTCCTGACTGATCTCTGAGCTTCTGAGGAAGTTAAACTCAGCATCTACACCACCATGTTGTTACTGAACATGTTTTTCATCTCATTTCCCTCCCAGGTCATCGGGTGAAGAGTGTTCAGGCGGAGGAGTGGCAGACAGCGCCATCAGGCGTGCAGAGGGGGGACTGCATCCCGTCTCACAGCCGTTCACCTGCATCCCGAAGCTCTTCTGCAGCCGCCAGATGGACTGCAAGCTCTGAGAGCGCAGAGAGTCAGGACCCAAATCAGCTGAGGAGAGGAGCCAGGGAGGGGAGCAGGAAAGGGTTGGGAGAGGAGAGGAGAGGACGAGGGAACCTACCATGTCGTCAAACAGGACCCAGAACCCTCACGGACTGAAACAGATTGGCCTGGACCAGATATGGGACGACCTGCGGGCTGGCATCCAGCAGGTGTACACGCGGCAGAGCATGGCCAAGTCGCGCTACATGGAGCTCTACACGTATCCTGGAGATGTGGGAAAGTTCACGCTGCACAGCTGCAGCTTCTCTAAGGTTGAGGTCTACAGATGTGCAGATAATGATGGATCAGATCTGGGTTTAGGTACAAACATACAGACACAATAACACGATGCAAAATCTCTAAACGCAGACCAGAACTGTCGGGGGTTCTGTACTGACTGGGTTTAGAGCAAGCAGCAGGAAATAGGAGCTCATATTTTTCCAGAGTGAAACCACTGAAGCTTCGTGTTTTTATCTGTTTTCACTCACATGAGGCGTATTAAAGCAACTCCTGGTTTAAACGTGTCGCAACACTTTGATTGGACCCAAACCCGGGACAAAAAGAGTTCTTTCCCCTGGCCCAGCAAAGAGTGGGTGCTGAAATAGTGGACCGTTTTCATTTAATGAACAATTCGAACCCAAAGCGGGATAGGTTCTAACTGCACAGGTCTAATAGTGTTACCGTGGAAACCAAATAAAGTGTTTTAACCTAAACCTTCATGCAGTAACGCTGACCCGACTCCTTCACCTCAGGGTGTTTGTTTGAGGTTACTGAACATAATTTGCACTGATGTGTTACTTCCTTCCAGCTCAGGTTTTAACTATACAGCTGCTGCCTCTTAGGTAAAAACACCCAGAAAGACTGCAGACAACTGGCCTTAAAATGTAACGTATCACTTTAAGAAGCAAATAGACTGGTTTCTGCAGATTATAAAAAGTATTTAATCTCAATTTGAAGCATTAAGCCCTAGAAAATACATTTATTTCCAGACATTTAGCTTTAACCGTGGATTGTGTCCCTTTCAACCCAGTTACTGTCGCTTGATTAGAGAATAAAAATCAAAATGTTCAGTAACTCTACAGAAACCCAGCTTGGTGCAGCCTGTATGTTCCTGGATACATACGTGTTCATTTTCAGAACATCTCCGCACCTTACTGGTTGATTTCCCTGCAGAATGTACTGGTTTGGGGCAGCGCGCCCTGTCTGCATTAAAAACGCGTTCCTGTTACTATGAAGGAACTCACACGGGCGTCTGGCTGCCGATCCTTTTCGGACCCGTTCTGTTCAGGAGCGATGACACTTTTTTCTAATGTTGTTTGGAGGTGAAGAATCATCTGGAGATAAATGACCCAGATGTTAAACACAAGCTTTATTTAACTTTGATTAGTCTAGTAAGTTATTGAGTTAATTAATGTTGATCTTTGATCAAATCAAACTTGTCTTTAAAAGGTGTTGAGTTTACTTTAGTGAACGCTGCTTAGAGATCAACTAATAACTGATTGATAATTGATTTATTGGAATCATGGTTCTTAGACCGGCTGTGTAGGAATCCTGATCTCTTTCAGCTTTAATCCAGAACCGTTCCATGAAGCTCAGTTGAAGGTCCTTAACCCACCATTCAGACATGTATATAACTATTGTACCAGCGTCCACCAGTCCAGCCAGGGCAGGGGATCTGTACCTCCAGCCAAACCCTCCAAGAAGTCCACCACTCCAGGCGGGGCTCAGTTTGTTGGCCTGGAGCTCTACAAACGACTCAAGGAGTTCCTGAAGAACTATCTGACCAGCCTGCTCAAGGTCAGTATACATGACCCGGTTTGGACCTGAGCATTTCCATCCCCTGCAGCTTCGACACCCGACTCCCTGTTCCTGTTTGCAGGACGGCGAGGACCTGATGGACGAGTGCGTGCTGAAGTTTTACACCCAGCAGTGGGAGGACTACCGCTTCTCCAGTAAGGTCCTGAACGGGATCTGTGCCTACCTCAACCGCCACTGGGTCAGACGGGAGTGTGACGAGGGCCGGAAAGGGATCTACGAGATCTACTCTGTGAGTCTGAGGCGACGAGGAGCTTCCGCTTGGAGCCGATTGGATTCTTTGGGATGAATGTAGCTGGATGTACTGATTCTGAGTTTCTGTTGGCGAGCCGGTTCTCCCTGTTCGTGTTTCCTCTCTGTATGTGGAACTAGAAAGCAGAAATCAGCTCTGCTGTTGATTGATTTTTGTGTTGATGCGCTAATTTAAATGTTTCAACATTATTCAGAAGAAACGTGATAAAAATGAAAGATCTCATGTTGAAAATTTGAACCAACATCATTCCTTCTCTTCACGCTCCGTGGTTGTTTCCTTGCAGCTGGCGCTGGTGACCTGGAGGGAGTGTTTATTCCGACCTCTCAACAAACAGGTGTGTTTACTTTCCATTCCCAGCTGTGCAGCGTGGCGCTGAAGCACTGGGCCAGTATTTACCCCGCTGACTCTCATGTCTCAGGTTACAAACGCTGTTCTGAAGCTGATCGAGAGGGAGAGGAACGGCGAGACCATCAACACCAGACTGATCAGCGGCGTGGTCCAGTCCTACGGTATGTCCCTGAACGCAGCATGCAGACGTTTAGAGCCTTTGGGCCGGAGATCAGTAACACCTGATTAACGGGACGGTCCAGGAACGTTTTCAGGCTTCTGATGAGAATCAGATTATTCTATATAGAAAATTAAAAAAACGTTTTCAATATTTTTTGACCCAAACTTGATCTGCTGCACAGATGGCTGCCTTGCAGCAAGAAGGTTCTGGGTTTGAATCCCAGCCTGGGGTCTCTCTGCATGGAGCTGGCATGTTCTCCATGTGTATGTTCGGGTTCTCTCCGGGTACTCCAGCTCGACTGCTGCTCTCTAAATTAGGTGCATGGCTGTTTGTTCTGTATGTCTCTGTGTTGGACCGCTGACCTGTCCAGGGTGGAGCTCACCTCTCCCCTTTGACCCCTGGAGATGACACCAACCCCCCGCGTCCCTGGAAGGATAAGCGGGTCTAGAAAACGGACATATTGACCTGCACAGATTAGAAGAATCATGTGATCCTTCTGACTGCTGGGACCGTTAACTGATCCGGTTCATTCAGTCGTCTGCAGAGAAACACTTATTGATTCCTTCAGGATTCCAGCACCAACGTCCCTCCTGCAGTTGGTCCTTGGAGCACTTTTCTCTGCAGATGATTTTGGAGCTCCACAGAGAAACTTGCACACATCTCCATGTTGTTTTCTCCCCCAGTAAACCTTCAGCTCAGACTTTCTTCACTCAGACATTTTCTGACCTCAGCTTCTGACGTTTCCCTCATCTGCTCCTAAAATGATCCACCAATCAGGCTTTTACCCGTTTCTGACTTTGTTGTAATTCAAGAGTTAAAAACACCAGGAGGAAAAATGTGCAGCAGGTTGTTTGATAAAAGCTGGAGTTCAGAATCCAACAGGAGATAAAGAAACTACAAGATTATTTTTCCATTTCTGCATCCCAAAAAATCAGAGAATCTTCTGCATTTAATGGAGCATGAAAACCGATTTTTCAGTATTTTTGATGTGGGCAGAACCAGAATCAGAGCTGGTCCGCTGGTTGGTGCATTACTAATAATTACACTTCAGTTAATGCTGCATTTATTGATAAACAGGAAATGCTGCTTTTTTTATTCTCTGGGCGACAGGAAAAATAATAAACCCCTGGACAGAGTTCTGGTCGGGTTATTTACACATAATGGAGCAAAACTGGCGAAAGATACCGCGAGTTTGACCCACAGGAGAAGGTTTTTAAACGTTGTTGGGCGGAAACAGAAAGTTCTGGTTCTGTGAGGTCTTAATAATTTAAACCTGGGACGTCGAGCAGAGAAAGAAGTCTCGTTTTTCTGCCACGACCCACTGAAGGCTGTAAATATTAAAGACGAGAGATCTTCATCAACTTGTTTGTGTTTGGTGAACAGAACATCTGCCAGACGTTTGGCGCTGAAGGAAAACCTGCAGAAAACAGATTGAAAACTAGAAATGTGTAAAAAATGAAATGAGCAGCGAGTGTTGGTAAGAAATGAACATGATGGTTTAGTTTGCAACGTCCTCAGCTTCTTGTGCTAGCAGAAACATTTATTGTCTGTGGGGTTCTGTTCCAGTGGAACTGGGTCTGAACGAGGAGGACGCCTTCGCCAAAGGTCCTACGCTGTCCGTCTACAAAGAGTACTTTGAATGTCAGTTCCTCACTGACACGGAGCGGTTCTACACGCGGGAGAGCACCGAGTTCTTGCAGCAGAACCCCGTCACAGAGTACATGAAGAAGGTAGGAGTGGTTCTTCAGGGTCGTCCTGCTTTTCATTCTGGATCTCGGAGAGATCCATCAGAGCTTATTTGCAAATGTTCTGCATGTTTCCCCAGGCGGAGGCCCGCCTCCTGGAGGAGCAGCGCCGTGTGCAGGTTTACCTCCACGAGTCCACACAGGACGAGCTGGCCCGGAAGTGTGAGCAGGTCCTCATTGAGAAGCACTTGGAGATTTTCCACACAGAGTTCCAGAACCTGCTGGATGCAGACAAGAACGAAGGTAAACCGTCCTGCATGGTTCCGCTTCCTGTTGAGCTCTGAGCAGACAGAACATTTTGGGATCCAATGTGTGCTGGTTTTAAAAAGTTCTGCTGACTCTGTGTTCAGATCTGGGCCGCATGTACAACCTGGTGTCGCGGATCACAGACGGTCTGGGCGAGCTGAAGAAACTTCTGGAGACCCACATCCACAACCAGGGCCTGGCCGCCATCGAGAAGTGTGGAGAGGCCGCGCTCAACGTAAGGAAGCACTGAATGTGTTCTGGTTCTGGTTCCAGGCACAAACCTTTGGGCCTGTTTAGTCTGAAGCAGGTTGATGATCATCTGCTGAGCTTGGAGCAGCAGAACATCACCATCATCCTTCTCAGAGACGTTTGTTTTCTTCTTGCAGGACCCCAAAGTTTACGTCCAGACCACCCTGGACGTCCACAAGAAGTACAACGCTCTGGTGATGTCCGCCTTCAACAACGACGCCGGCTTCGTGGCGGCGCTCGATAAGGTCGGTGGTCATCAGATGGACCTCTGCTCTCTGCTGTGATTCAGAACCTGGTACCAGATTGGATTGTTCCTCGCAGAACAGAGGGAGGACTTTAGAGAGCACCACATTAACCAGGCTGCAAACCAGTAAACCCAGTTAATTCTTCCTACATACTTCCCGACTCCCCTGGTCAGAATGTGCAGAAGTTCTGAAGTAAATGAGTCTTTAATTGCAGCAGCTTCAGTAGATTGGGTTCAGCCCACAGGGTTGTGCTGGATTTGGTTCTGGGGGCTGAGACGGTTCTGGATCATTATGTCTGCTGAACTCTTTCTGTGTTGATTTCACCAGATGGAACATTAGAACGTTATTCTGGTGAAAGAGCCAATGCCGACCCGTTTTCCAGTTCTGTTTCAGAGGTCCCGGTCTTCTAAAGAGTTCCTGGTGCCATTAACTCTAACAAAGAACCAGGTCCACAGCACCACAGACCGGTTCTTTGTGGCCGACCCACCTGGAGTGTTTGTTGCTGAAAGCTCCAGTTAAAGTCCCAGTAGATCCACTTGTTTACTATGTGATGGTAGGACAACGGCGTGTACTGGTTGAGATGGTTTCAGTTAAACCGAGCCTCGTTGGGGAACCGATGGGTGCGACACCGACGGTTTGAGTAAAATGATTTTTCTCCCCACCGAATATTGAAGTAAATCTTTTCAGTGTGAGGCGATCCTGCTGCAATAAAAGATGAATGAATTCTAAAGCTTTTAACACGTCTACCAACCGGGTCTTTGATGGGTGGAACCGTTAGAGTTCACAGACAAAAGCTGGGGGGAACCTTTTGTCCAGAACACATCTGAGGATTCTCGTCTCTCTGCAGGCCTGCGGTCGGTTCATCAACAACAACGCCGTCACCAGGATGGCCCAGTCCTCCAGCAAGTCCCCCGAGCTGCTGGCCAGATACTGCGACTCCTTACTGAAGAAGAGGTGTGTGTGTGTGTGTGTGTGTGAGTGTGTGTGTGTGTGTGTGTGTGAGTGTGTGTGTGTGAGTGTGTGTGTGTGTGTGTGTGTGTGTGTTCCTGTCTTGGCATCACAGTGAAACCATTTTCCCGATTTCACCATCAAATTGAGGACCGTTTGTACCAAAGTGAGGACATTTTGCTGGTCCTCACGACCTATTTTGCTAACGGTTAGGTTTAGGACTAAGGTGTGAATTGAGTTTAGGTTAAGGTTAGGGTTAGGTAAGCACTGGTAATGGTTAGGTTTAGGGTTATTGTCAGGGTTAGGGCATAGAAAGGGTTGAAAATGACTGAAAATCAACGGGAGTCAATGGGAGTCAACAGATGGTCCTCACTACATATAGCAAAACAAGAGTGTGTGTGTGTGTGTGTGTGTGTGTGTGTGTGTGTGTGTGTGTGTGTGTGTGTGTGTGTGTGTGTGTGTGTGTGTGTGTGTGTGTGTGTGTGTGTGTGTGTGTGTGTGTGTGTGTGTGTGTGTGTGTGTGTGTGTGTGTGTGTGTGTGTGTGTGTGTGTGTTTTAACACCCGTGCAGAAACATGAGCATTGAAGTAAGTTCTCAGACAAACATGAAGGTGGAACCTGATCAGAGGCTGTTTGATCAGCTGAAGGATCAAAGATCAGAGAGGAGCTTTCACAGGAAGCTGCTGAGATGCTCACACTGCTGTTACTGACCTCTGATAACCTCCTGCTCTAATGATCTGAGATCTAAACAAGCTAAAACTACTTTGTCTTCTGTCTTCAGCTCCAAAAATCCAGAGGAGGCAGAGCTGGAGGACACCCTCAACCAAGTGGTGAGCTTCAAGCTCCTGGTGTTATTTCCCTCCTAGCAGCTGGAGCTTCTGTAACGTCTCCTGTGTCATCTCCTCCTCAGATGGTTGTGTTCAAGTACATCGAGGACAAAGATGTTTTCCAGAAGTTTTACGCCAAGATGCTGGCCAAACGCCTGGTCCACCAGAACAGCGCCAGCGACGACGCAGAGGCCAGCATGATCTCCAAACTGAAGGTTAGATCTGCTTCTGATGCACTCTGATCCACTGTCCAGCACCAGAACCTTCAGCTGATGTTTCTGTTGTCCTGCAGCAAGCGTGCGGCTTCGAGTACACGTCCAAGCTGCAGCGGATGTTCCAGGACATCGGCGTCAGCAAAGACCTGAACGAACAGTTCAAGAAACACCTCAGCAACTCAGAGCCTCTGGACTGTAAGTCGGCTGCTCCTCCAGAGGTCTGAGATGGAAGATCTGAGCATGAAGCTACGGCGCCGTTATCTCCTCACATTTCTCTCTTTACAACCTCAAACATGAAGAAGCACGTAACTGGAAATGTTTCTAGCCGCTTGGCACGCCTACAGACATCAGTTTTCAAGTCTTGCCACAGATTCTCTGCTGGATTTGTGTCTGGACTTTGACTAGGCCGTTCTAGGCTGTATGTTCAGGGTGGTTGTCCTGCTGGAAGGTAGACCTCCACCCCAGTCTCAGGTTTTCTTCCAGGATTGTCCTAGATTTAGCTCCGTCCATCTTCTCATCAACTCCCCCTGCTGAAGAAGGCATAATCCCACAGCATGACGCTGCCACTGCTGTGTTTCATGCACTACTTTATGTTGGTCTATCAGAAACATCTCATTAGAACTCAGAGCTTTGTGGTCTTAATGTGACCAAATGTAGCCGTCAGGTTTCTAGAATCAGTCGAGTTACGACGTGCATCTTGTTGTTTCTGTCTTAACATTTTTCTCTGTAGTTTCAGCAGTTTGAATTGAAGCTCCTCAGCTGAACCAGACTGTTCTGTTTTGCTTGGTTTCAGTGGACTTCAGTATCCAGGTTCTGAGCTCTGGCTCCTGGCCTTTCCAGCAGTCGTGCACCTTCGCTCTGCCCTCAGAGGTAAACGGCAACACAAGCCTCACGGTTCTCTTTCTACAACCTGCAGAGAAATCAGTTTGAGATCTGACTGGAAAGTTTCCAGTGTGGTTATTGGGTCAGGATTCTGCAGCTGTTCAAGTCCAGTTTGATGGTCTGTGTCTCTGTGTGCAGCTGGAGCGAAGCTACCAGCGCTTCACAGCGTTCTACGCCAGCAGACACAGCGGCAGGAAGCTCACCTGGCTGTATCACCTGTCCAAAGGAGAGCTGGTCACCAACTGCTTCAAGAACAGGTACTCTGAAAAGTTCTGGTCATCGGTCACTTCAACTTCTTCTCGGGTCGTTTACATGCAGCTCTGACATCGTCTAGAAATGTGAGGTCAAAAATTGGCCATGAAATTCTTAGATCGTGTATAAATTCATGTTTTCCTCCCCATAGATAAACACTTTCATTGGTTTTGTGACATTTGACCCCTTCAGCGTCCTTCTCTCTGCCCCATACTCACCAGGCGGGTAGTTATTACCTCAGCCTGGGAGTCGAGAATCTGCTGCGCTGGTTCCGATCACGTTATAAAGTTATATTGTCAGGTTTAAAATGCATGAGAAAATATTTCCACCTAACCTTAAATCTTAAAGGGATTTCAACAACAAAATAAAAACATAAAAAGGAAAGAAAACTCTTAAAAAATGCAACAGGTTGTAGCGATGATTCAGCAGCCGCAGCTCCTCTGTTTAAATCATATCTGCGTCGTCAACCTATAGAAGAACCCAGTAAAGCTGCCTTACTGGGTTGGATCCCGACTGATCCTGGTGATGTTTGCAGGTACACTCTGCAGGCCTCCACCTTCCAGATGGCCATCCTGCTGCAGTACAACACGGAGGACAGTTACACGGTGCAGCAGCTCACCGACAGCACACAGATCAAAACTGTAAGCAGTCCACCTTCAGCGTCTTCACTCAGGTTCTGCTTCTGTTCCTGACCGGCTTCTTTGTTTTCAGGACATCCTGGTTCAGGTTCTGCAGATCTTGTTAAAGTCCAAGCTGCTGGTAAGTCGAACTGTCTCCATCAGTGAAGATGATGAAGCCTTTCTAACGCTGCAGGGTAGAATCTGTCCACACGAGGGCGCCAAAATACCACATGGGACTTTTTCTGCCAGTGACGTCCTAAAAACTGTAAATAAAACGAAGTCAGCTCTTAGTTCTGATCCTAGGTCCACACTTTGTGCTCACCAGGTTTTGGAGGACGAGAACGCCAACGTGGATGAGGTGGAGTTCAAACCGGACACCGTCATCAAACTTTTCCTCGGATACAAGAAGTCAGACGTTTTTCCTGCAGTCTGAACGTTTTCTGGTTCATCTGTGCAGTTTTAAATGTTTCTGTGTGTCTACATCTCCTGCAGCAAGAAGCTGAGGGTGAACATCAACGTCCCCATGAAGACTGAGCAGAAACAGGAGCAGGAGACGACCCATAAGAACATCGAGGAGGACAGGAAGCTCCTGATTCAGGTCAGCGTCCCAGACTCAACAGATCCCCACTAAAACATTTCCCAGATTTAATTCCTCCATAAATAAATCAAACTTTTTAACAGAAGATGGAGAGTAAAAATGTGACCAACAGGATGAAGATCTGATGTTCTTCACGCTGCAGGTTCCTCCTACATTCAGAATAAAACCTTTTCTCTGATTTCAGGCGGCCATAGTGAGGATCATGAAGATGAGGAAGGTCCTGAAGCACCAGCAGCTCCTGGCTGAAGTCCTGAACCAGCTGTCGTCCCGATTCAAACCCAGAGTTCCCGTCATCAAGGTAGCACAGGGACAGATGTTCTTCTTCTCCCGTTTCTTAAATACAAGCACAGAAAAGGTTCAAGATTTGGTCCCTCGTGTCAGAAAGAGAAACGTCTGTAGTTTCATCACACAGACTGAAATATTTAAAGCCTTTATTTCTTGTAATGTTGATGTTTGTGGTTTACAGAGAAAGAACCCAGAATCCAGGTCCAGAACATCAGAATATTACAGTAGATAAATAAAAAGGTATATTAAAGAGAAAAGTCAGGATTCTGAAAAGTATTTTCATTTCTATGCTCTCAGTACGGGTCTGGGCTCCTTTTGCATTAATTACTGCATCGATGTGGTGTAGGATAGAGATCAACCGGTGGTTCTGCTGAGGGGTTCAGGAAGCCCAGGTTGTTTGATTCTCTATGAGGTTCTGGTTAGCCCAGGTTGCTGGCCTGTCAAGCTCGGGAACACAATGGTGATTGGACCAGCTTTTGGTACCTTTGACAGTGTGGGCCGGTACCAAGTTCTGCTGAGAAATTAAATCAGTATCTCCATAAAGGTTGTCGGCAGAAGGAAACATGAACTGATCTAAACGTTCCTGGTAGATTCTGCATGACTGTGGACAGAGTGGACCAGAACCACCAGATGATATGGATCCTGTTCCTCTCCACTCTTCCTCCAGACTCTGGGACCTTAATTTCTAAATGAAATACAAACTTTAATGTGTAGCAGCTCTGGAAGCGCCGACTCCAGCCTCAGTCCACTCCTTGTGAAGCTCTCCCAGATTCCTGAATGTTTTCTGCTTGACAATCTTCTCAAGGTTGCAGTTATCTCTGGTATTGGTGCACATTTTCCTTCCACTCAACTTTCTATGAAAATGCTTGGACACAGAATTCTGAGCAATGTCCTGTTGTAGCTTCCTCTCCTTGTGGCGAGTGTCAGTGATGGTCTTCTGAACATCTGTCCAGTCAGCAGTCTTCTCCATGATTGTGTCTCTTCTGGCCCAACGGTTTGGACTTCATTAGCTGATTAGGGTGCTGACACCACGACTTTCCAATATTTTACTTTTGCACAATGTTCAAATTTTCTGAGACAGAATTTTGGGTTTTTATTCTCTGTAAGAAGTAAAGTATTTCCCCCTGAAATGAGTGACTTGTTGAATATTGAACTTGTTCAAGATATTGTCATTTTTTTAGCTGCACCTGTATAACTGTACTGTGAGGTTCTGATCCAGCACTCGGTTCTTTCTATTCTCCTTCAGAACAGCCTGACTCAGTTTCCTCTGTGACCAACAGTTCTCCAGGGTTCCCTGAAGCTCTTCAGCTGCTTCCTCCTCAGTCTCTGTTCAATAGAGCAGCTTTTCTACTTGGAACCACCTGATGGATCATTCAGCCGTTCTTTCCTAAACTCAAAGGATGAACCGTTGTTGTCGACCCGGAAAGGATGAACCGTTGTTGTCGACCCGGAAAGGATGAACCGTTGTTGTCGACCCGGAAAGGATGAACCGTTGTTGTCGACCCGGAAAGGATGAACCGTTGTTGTCGACCCAGAAAGGATGAACCGTTGTTGTCGACCCGGAAAGGATGAACCGTTGTTGTCGACCCTGAAAGGATGAACCGTTGTTGTCGACCCGGAAAGGATGAACCGTTGTTGTCGACCCGGAAAGGATGAACCGTTGTTGTCGACCCGGAAAGGATGAACCGTTGTTGTCGACCCGGAAAGGATGAACCGTTGTTGTCGACCCTGAAAGGATGAACCGTTGTTGTCGACCCGGAAAGGATGAACCGTTGTTGTCGACCCGGAAAGGATGAACCGTTGTTGTCGACCCGGAAAGGATGAACCGTTGTTGTCGACCCGGAAAGGATGAACCGTTGTTGTCGACCCGGAAAGGATGAACCGTTGTTGTCGACCCTGAAAGGATGAACCGTTGTTGTCGACCCGGAAAGGATGAACCGTTGTTGTCGACCCGGAAAGGATGAACCGTTGTTGTCGACCCTGAAAGGATGAACCGTTGTTGTCGACCCGGAAAGGATGAACCGTTGTTGTCGACCCGGAAAGGATGAACCGTTGTTGTCGACCCGGAAAGGATGAACCGTTGTTGTCGACCCGGAAAGGATGAACCGTTGTTGTCGACCCGGAAAGGATGAACCGTTGTTGTCGACCCGGAAAGGATGAACCGTTGTTGTCGACCCGGAAAGGATGAACCGTTGTTGTCGACCCTGAAAGGATGAACCGTTGTTGTCGACCCG
The DNA here is from genome assembly GCF_021462225.1 of Girardinichthys multiradiatus. Taxonomy (NCBI): domain Eukaryota; kingdom Metazoa; phylum Chordata; class Actinopteri; order Cyprinodontiformes; family Goodeidae; genus Girardinichthys; species Girardinichthys multiradiatus. The sequence goes on from NC_061813.1 coordinate 39,370,839, forward strand.
GAAAGGATGAACCGTTGTTGTCGACCCGGAAAGGATGAACCGTTGTTGTCGACCCGGAAAGGATGAACCGTTGTTGTCGACCCGGAAAGGATGAACCGTTGTTGTCGACCCGGAAAGGATGAACCGTTGTTGTCGACCCTGAAAGGATGAACCGTTGTTGTCGACCCAGAAAGGATGAACCGTTGTTGTCGACCCGGAAAGGATGAACCGTTGTTGTCGACCCTGAAAGGATGAACCGTTGTTGTCGACCCGGAAAGGATGAACCGTTGTTGTCGACCCGGAAAGGATGAACCGTTGTTGTCGACCCGGAAAGGATGAACCGTTGTTGTCGACCCGGAAAGGATGAACCGTTGTTGTCGACCCGGAAAGGATGAACCGTTGTTGTCGACCCGGAAAGGATGAACCGTTGTTGTCGACCCTGAAAGGATGAACCGTTGTTGTCGACCCGGAAAGGATGAACCGTTGTTGTCGACCCGGAAAGGATGAACCGTTGTTGTCGACCCTGAAAGGATGAACCGTTGTTGTCGACCCGGAAAGGATGAACCGTTGTTGTCGACCCGGAAAGGATGAACCGTTGTTGTCGACCCTGAAAGGATGAACCGTTGTTGTCGACCCAGAAAGGATGAACCGTTGTTGTCGACCCAGAAAGGATGAACCGTTGTTGTCGACCCAGAAAGGATGAACCGTTGTTGTCGACCCTGAAAGGATGAACCGTTGTTGTCGACCCAGAAAGGATGAACCGTTGTTGTCGACCCAGAAAGGATGAACCGTTGTTGTCGACCCAGAAAGGATGAACCGTTGTTGTCGACCCAGAAAGGATGAACCGTTGTTGTCGACCCTGAAAGGATGAACCGTTGTTGTCGACCCGGAAAGGATGAACCGTTGTTGTCGACCCGGAAAGGATGAACCGTTGTTGTCGACCCGGAAAGGATGAACCGTTGTTGTCGACCCGGAAAGGATGAACCGTTGTTGTCGACCCGGAAAGGATGAACCGTTGTTGTCGACCCGGAAAGGATGAACCGTTGTTGTCGACCCGGAAAGGATGAACCGTTGTTGTCGACCCGGAAAGGATGAACCGTTGTTGTCGACCCGGAAAGGATGAACCGTTGTTGTCGACCCGGAAAGGATGAACCGTTGTTGTCGACCCGGAAAGGATGAACCGTTGTTGTCGACCCGGAAAGGATGAACCGTTGTTGTCGACCCGGAAAGGATGAACCGTTGTTGTCGACCCGGAAAGGATGAACCGTTGTTGTCGACCCAGAAAGGATGAACCGTTGTTGTCGACCCTGAAAGGATGAACCGTTGTTGTCGACCCAGAAAGGATGAACCGTTGTTGTCGACCCTGAAAGGATGAACCGTTGTTGTCGACCCGGAAAGGATGAACCGTTGTTGTCGACCCGGAAAGGATGAACCGTTGTTGTCGACCCGGAAAGGATGAACCGTTGTTGTCGACCCGGAAAGGATGAACCGTTGTTGTCGACCCAGAAAGGATGAACCGTTGTTGTCGACCCGGAAAGGATGAACCGTTGTTGTCGACCCTGAAAGGATGAACCGTTGTTGTCGACCCGGAAAGGATGAACCGTTGTTGTCGACCCGGAAAGGATGAACCGTTGTTGTCGACCCGGAAAGGATGAACCGTTGTTGTCGACCCGGAAAGGATGAACCGTTGTTGTCGACCCGGAAAGGATGAACCGTTGTTGTCGACCCTGAAAGGATGAACCGTTGTTGTCGACCCGGAAAGGATGAACCGTTGTTGTCGACCCGGAAAGGATGAACCGTTGTTGTCGACCCGGAAAGGATGAACCGTTGTTGTCGACCCGGAAAGGATGAACCGTTGTTGTCGACCCTGAAAGGATGAACCGTTGTTGTCGACCCTGAAAGGATGAACCGTTGTTGTCGACCCTGAAAGGATGAACCGTTGTTGTCGACCCGGAAAGGATGAACCGTTGTTGTCGACCCTGAAAGGATGAACCGTTGTTGTCGACCCTGAAAGGATGAACCGTTGTTGTCGACCCTGAAAGGATGAACCGTTGTTGTCGACCCGGAAAGGATGAACCGTTGTTGTCGACCCTGAAAGGATGAACCGTTGTTGTCGACCCGGAAAGGATGAACCGTTGTTGTCGACCCTGAAAGGATGAACCGTTGTTGTCGACCCTGAAAGGATGAACCGTTGTTGTCGACCCTGAAAGGATGAACCGTTGTTGTCGACCCTGAAAGGATGAACCGTTGTTGTCGACCCTGAAAGGATGAACCGTTGTTGTCGACCCGGAAAGGATGAACCGTTGTTGTCGACCCGGAAAGGATGAACCGTTGTTGTCGACCCGAAAGGATGAACCGTTGTTGTCGACCCTGAAAGGATGAACCGTTGTTGTCGACCCTGAAAGGATGAACCGTTGTTGTCGACCCTGAAAGGATGAACCGTTGTTGTCGACCCTGAAAGGATGAACCGTTGTTGTCGACCCTGAAAGGATGAACCGTTGTTGTCGACCCGGAAAGGATGAACCGTTGTTGTCGACCCGGAAAGGATGAACCGTTGTTGTCGACCCGGAAAGGATGAACCGTTGTTGTCGACCCGGAAAGGATGAACCGTTGTTGTCGACCCGGAAAGGATGAACCGTTGTTGTCGACCCGAAAGGATGAACCGTTGTTGTCGACCCGAAAGGATGAACCGTTGTTGTCGACCCTGAAAGGATGAACCGTTGTTGTCGACCCGGAAAGGATGAACCGTTGTTGTCGACCCGGAAAGGATGAACCGTTGTTGTCGACCCGGAAAGGATGAACCGTTGTTGTCGACCCGGAAAGGATGAACCGTTGTTGTCGACCCGGAAAGGATGAACCGTTGTTGTCGACCCGGAAAGGATGAACCGTTGTTGTCGACCCGGAAAGGATGAACCGTTGTTGTCGACCCGGAAAGGATGAACCGTTGTTGTCGACCCGGAAAGGATGAACCGTTGTTGTCGACCCGGAAAGGATGAACCGTTGTTGTCGACCCGGAAAGGATGAACCGTTGTTGTCGACCCGGAAAGGATGAACCGTTGTTGTCGACCCGGAAAGGATGAACCGTTGTTGTCGACCCTGAAAGGATGAACCGTTGTTGTCGACCCGGAAAGGATGAACCGTTGTTGTCGACCCTGAAAGGATGAACCGTTGTTGTCGACCCTGAAAGGATGAACCGTTGTTGTCGACCCTGAAAGGATGAACCGTTGTTGTCGAACCTGAAAGGATGAACCGTTGTTGTCGACCCGGAAAGGATGAACCGTTGTTGTCGACCCGGAAAGGATGAACCGTTGTTGTCGACCCGGAAAGGATGAACCGTTGTTGTCGACCCTGAAAGGATGAACCGTTGTTGTCGACCCTGAAAGGATGAACCGTTGTTGTCGACCCTGAAAGGATGAACCGTTGTTGTCGACCCGGAAAGGATGAACCGTTGTTGTCGACCCGGAAAGGATGAACCGTTGTTGTCGACCCGGAAAGGATGAACCGTTGTTGTCGACCCTGAAAGGATGAACCGTTGTTGTCGACCCTGAAAGGATGAACCGTTGTTGTCGACCCGGAAAGGATGAACCGTTGTTGTCGACCCGGAAAGGATGAACCGTTGTTGTCGACCCGGAAAGGATGAACCGTTGTTGTCGACCCTGAAAGGATGAACCGTTGTTGTCGACCCTGAAAGGATGAACCGTTGTTGTCGACCCGGAAAGGATGAACCGTTGTTGTCGACCCGGAAAGGATGAACCGTTGTTGTCGACCCGGAAAGGATGAACCGTTGTTGTCGACCCGGAAAGGATGAACCGTTGTTGTCGACCCGGAAAGGATGAACCGTTGTTGTCGACCCGGAAAGGATGAACCGTTGTTGTCGACCCTGAAAGGATGAACCGTTGTTGTCGACCCTGAAAGGATGAACCGTTGTTGTCGACCCTGAAAGGATGAACCGTTGTTGTCGACCCGGAAAGGATGAACCGTTGTTGTCGACCCGGAAAGGATGAACCGTTGTTGTCGACCCGGAAAGGATGAACCGTTGTTGTCGACCCTGAAAGGATGAACCGTTGTTGTCGACCCTGAAAGGATGAACCGTTGTTGTCGACCCGGAAAGGATGAACCGTTGTTGTCGACCCGGAAAGGATGAACCGTTGTTGTCGACCCGGAAAGGATGAACCGTTGTTGTCGACCCGGAAAGGATGAACCGTTGTTGTCGACCCGGAAAGGATGAACCGTTGTTGTCGACCCGGAAAGGATGAACCGTTGTTGTCGACCCGGAAAGGATGAACCGTTGTTGTCGACCCGGAACACACTAATCAGACCCCTGAAATGTAATTTAAGATCCATTCTGACACGTGACCCAGAACTTTGAGGTCTTGGTTATCAGTCGTTTCCACTGTTAGGTGCTTGTTTCTGTTGATTGCTGTCAGTGTAGCAACAGAACAAATTAAGTCCAAGAGCGTGGAGCAGATCCATAAATGTTACCCGTCTGGAGCACTTTGGATTAGATTAGAACCTGGATTTTGCAGATTATTTCACAGCAGAGTTCAAATCTCTTCAGTGTCAGCAGATCTTTTCGATCTGTGGGAAGTTCTGGGCTGTTTTCTGGGTTTGATGTGTTGAGTCCAGTTTCTGCAGCAGAAAGAGTGAAAACAACGGCTCCAGAAAACTGTTACAGTTCCTGGAAAAGTTTCCTGCTTTTCCAGGTTCTGTAGAACAGTGAGAGCTGGACCAGGACTTTACCGTAACCCTGTAAACATGCTTAGGATGGTTTTAACAACCTGTTCTGCTCACTGATTTTTTGTCTCCCTCTGGTGGACAGAAATGCATCGACATCCTGATAGAGAAGGAGTACCTGGAGCGAGTGGACGGAGAGAAGGACACCTACAGCTACCTGGCCTGACCTCCATCGCCCGCCGGCCGACTCCCCTCACTTTGATTTTTATTTGTAACGTTTTTTTTATTTGATGTCTGACTAAATAAAGTGTGGATCCCTCTGAGGGGCGGAGTCGTCCAACCATGTGACAGCAAACCACCGAGCGGAGGAGGAGGGTTTTCTGCTCGCTCTGTAGTGATGAAGGAAGAAACGCCCCTCCTGTTGAGGCTGGGAAACCCCGTGTACACGCTCGCCCGTCCCATCGACTCCAACTCGCCTTCGTCATGTTGTAAATAACAGCCAGACTGTAAGAGGAACACAACCCTCCTCTGCATAGTGCAAACGTTAATGAATTAGTCTATCAGAGGAGAGCCGCATTCAAAGGTTTCTGCATGCTACTGCCTACCTGCACCACGATTAGAGACAGCTGGGTCGCTGAGCGGACGAACGAGGATCAAACCAACGCAGGAGGCCTCGATGCCCGCTGGGGCGCTCCGGTCCGAGGTCGGGTTCATGCAGGAGGCCTGATTCATTACTGACCGGTGGACATTTGTATAGTGTGGTTCATTTTCTAAATGTGTGATAAATAAAAACAAGGAAAGATTTCTCTAACACTCGCCTCCCAGAGAGTCTGTGCACAGCTGGCAGAAAGCTGGTGGGTAAACTGGCTGAACTGGTTCACATACAGGCCGCTAAAACGACCCGTTCCAAATTCCTTATGAGATGACGAAGTGGTGAAGCAACTGTCTGGAGCCTTGGTTTATGCAACACTGCCAGTCAGCTGGCTGAAAGAACATTAGTATGCTCAGCTTTGAGCTGTCTGTTATACAGCTAACTGCAGATAGCCTGACTAGCCGGCTGGTTTCTCCACAGCAGAAAGATGTTTAATATTCTGAACAATAAGCCCTAAAATAAATCAATTCAGCAGGTGTTTCTACTTGTTTACGTTTGTGTAACAAGATCAAAATTCATTTTATTTTAGCAGAAAATTACTGCAGCTCATGTTAATTTGTTTTAAATTTAGTGTAAACTGACCTCTTTACAGTTTTACTAAATCACCCAAAGCCTTAATTTTATCAGACTGTTTACACGTCTGACACGGGAGTGGATTTTCTCTCCTGTCCCATCCCACTCCCACAGAAAAATGTCTTGTCCCATCCCAATCCCAGGCCAGCATTAAAAAAAGAAATCCTGTCCCGTCCCACTCCTGGTAAATTGACTCCCACTCCTGTGCCACTCCCATTTTTGTTTTCTTCATTTAGTCTTTTGGTAATTTCTTTGTTTGAAGGACCAGTTAGGTCCCTGTTTTTAGCTGTAGTAAAGGCCAGTTAAAGTAAAAAGAATAATAATGAAGAAATAAAATATTAAACAAGGAAACAGACCATGTCTATCTTAGTTGAATAAACAAAATGTACATAGTTGTATTTTACTTATTTATTAAGTGACTGTTTCCTTTGAACAATGACATTATTTTTATGTTTCAAGTTGCTGAAACGAAAGAAAAATGCACCTAGTAAGAGAACTGTTCTTGGTGAATAAAAGGTCAAAAAGGTATTACCTTCATAATTTAGAAACTGTACCTCAATGGTTCACAGCCCTGGTCCTCAGGGACCCCTTCCCTGCAAGTTTTAGATGTTTGTCTGCTCCAGAACACCTGATTTAAATTCTGACATGATCTCCTATACAGGCATCAAGAATGGAGGGTCAAACTGGCCAAAATTAATACAATAAAATCATCATTAAATAAATAAATGTTGTGAATGTCCCATAAGTGAAGTAAATGTAACATTAAATGTGCCATTAAATTAAAGGTACCATTTATTTATTTAATACATCATTAGAAACAATAAATGTACCATTATATCATGAAATGGACTATTATGCAATTAAATATGCCACTGAATAATTAAGTATAATTTTAAAGACGACATGACGTAATTAGTGGTACACTTAATATTTAATGATGTATTAAATAAATTGTACATTTAATGGTACATTAAATTTTTTTCTATTTCACAACATATTTATTTAATATCTTCCCTTGATGAAGCCTTTCTACGGAGTCCACGATGGGACAAGGGGGAATTTTTTCTTTTTGTGTCCCCACGCAATAGTCTTTGTTGGTCAGATGAGACTTTATGGTACTTTTGGTTTGATGAATGAAGAGATGCAGGACTGATTTAATCCAGAATCTGTTTTATAAGTGTCCTTTAATCACTGGTGAACTTGATTACAACTAAACACGTTTTACAAGCAGCAGACTGCGTGTTAAAACCGCTACATTCAACTCTCCTGAAGTTCGGTTATATTTACGACTTTCCTGTCAGCTCTATAAGTTTAATAGATAAGTCTTTATTTCTGACTTTACGTTACAAATATAATTTTACCACGTCCAGTTCTCCACCTGCGTTTGTTCCCTCCATCCTGAACGCAGGTGGAAAACATCGAGCAGAAGCACTGTTGGCTTGTGGGTCTTGTAGTTCGTTTGACTCGCATTATAGTTTAGGCTTCTTGGAAAAAAACTACACAATGGCGGCGTCGATCCAAGTTTTTTTTTTTTCTTAAAGTTTATAACAAAGTTTCCAAAGATAATTGATCCTAGTTTATTTTCTTCGTATTGTTTAGCTCCCGCTCCCGTCTGCTCCAGTTCACGTTTTATCCGTTACCGTCCCAATCACGTGATCTTTACTGACGCGGGATTCCCAAACAAAATGTCAGCCTCTAGGGTTTAAAGACACGAATAATGAAGGATTGTTTTCTACATCTGGAACATCTGGAACATCTGGAGTCTTGGAATGAAGCAACAAACCAGCAGAAATGAAACCATGGAGAACATTTTTATTCCGCTTCGCTCAGAACAGCAGAATCCCTGTAAACGTCACAAAAATCAGCACCAATGTCAGAAGAGGAAGTAGTTCTACCGAGACAGGAAGAAGAACCTGAAGTTTAAAAGGCGGGGTCCCGACCCTCAAGTTAGAAACAAAACCACGACCCAGAACAGCACCGTTGGCATGATTTGACAGAACCAGTCGGATCAGCAGGTGACAGAAAACAGGAAGCAGTTCCTACATGTTGATCTTTGTAATATGTTCACATTCCCACACCGATGAGTTCAGCACCATGTTTCCATCCTCTGACCCGGAACCGGTCGCCTCAAGTTAGTAATAAATAATAAACAAGTTGCTTGGTTTGGACCTTGGAGAGCACCAGAATTCCCAGGAAAAGCAGGATTATGAGTAAGAATATGATCTGAAGTCCATGCAGAAACCTGAGGTCCGTTAACAGAAGATCCTGCTGAGTGTTCTGTTAGGGAGCGGGACATGCCGGGTCGACTGACACAAAGTTATGCCAAAGAAGCCCCACAGCTTGTCTTGCTTCCCGCCCAGAACCTCCTGATTCAAGACAGCAGGACTTTTAAACAGCTGAGGGGTCAAACTGAGTCCATGATTAATAAATATCAAAATTCTGATGTCAACTCTAGAACCTGGGTCCTCCCCGAGTAGAAAAGGGTTAACTGGGCTTTAAAAACCGTTGCTGCACACTGTCAGTCAGCTGGCTCAAAGAGGACTGCAGCACCTTCACAGTAAAATAAAACATTTCCGTACATAAATGTGACATTATGGCTAATAATGAACGTTCTACTGAATCATGGGAATATCAGGAAACCGTTGTTTTATCCTAACGGCCCGTTCCCCAACCGGATCAGTACAAAACAACATGCAATGATCTCCTTTTAACACATCAGGATTGTCGCCTCAACTGAAGGTTTTAAGTCTCATAAATCATCAGATTCTAGATCAAACCGGATTATTTCAGCCGCCAACATCACATCTCAGGATATATGTTCAAACAATAAGAGTTTCAGCACCAAAGTTACAACTGGTCCTGGTCCTGGTCCACTTCCTGCCTGGAAGCCGTCACATCCCTGCTTATATCCTTAAAAAGCAACAGTCGGCACCATTCCCACCTCTAAGCACAGAACCATGATATTACAACAGCAGCATGCACAGAAAACACCAGGAGGTCCGATCAGCACACAAAGCAACATGATTCTGGTTAATCCGGTTCTAAATAACCACCAGGACCCAGATTAATCCTCGTGGGAAAAAGCATGATTCTGGGAAAACTGTACAGACAGAAGCACCAACAGAACATCCAGAAAAGCCCAGATGGTGTGTTTGAGGACAGGACTGTGTGAGCAGTTAATGTGTGCTGGTTTTGGAGGTTTTCGACCCGTTTAGCACCTGAAACTGCAGCATCACAACCCAGAATTATTTCAGGTCCAACATGGCTGAAGACCTTCCAGGTTTGCTGGTGGGAAACAGTTCAGTCTGCAGCTCCGATCCGTTCCGTTCTGAATCAGAGCCGTTTGTTTGGCAGTGTTGGACGCGTCGACATGGAGCTCTGCAGGATCATGCAGCCGGGTCGGGTCATAGTGCACATCGAAGAGGAAACAGGGTCGGGTCTGTGTGCCGAGAGCTGCTGGTGGAGAGGTTTGGTCCCTGAAGCTTCCAACCGTTGAGTTACTTTTGGATTTTGTCAACAATTCCTGTTCAGATGATCTTCAAGAGGAGATCCAGAAAGAATCCAAACATCCCGACAGAAGAGGAGCGTTTGTCGACAGGAAAAAACGAAAAGTCAGGAAAGAAAAGTCCTACGAAAAAAACAAAAGCCCAGAGTTCCTGAAGAGAAGGTGTGTTTGTTGCGTTTGGGTGTAAGGCCTCTGTGTCGCTGATCCAGAGGAGGTAGGAGGTCCGGTTCAGGCGATCTCCGTCTCACGCTCGATGCCGACGTACTTGAGGGCGTCGGCTTGGCTGTACCTGGTGACCCGAGGCAGAAAAACATGGCGGTTAGCATCTAAACGTGACATCATCAAAGATCTGACTCAGACGTCGTCTCTACCTACAAATTAAAACTGCAGGACCCAAATTCGACTAAAAGTAGCTCCTAATGACGTCATTCTAAGAAAAATCTTCTATTAAAGAGCAGTGAGGAGGACCTTTAGTGATCCTAAGAGTGTCTGAAGAAGAGAAGATGGAGGAAAGACGGACAGAAAGGAGAGATCTTCTCCTCCAATGAACAACAGTGAATGAATCAAACGCTACCAGCTCCACGGTGCAGAGATCCACCTCCTAAACCGTCGAGTTAATGAGAACAGAACCTTCTAGAACAATCATATAATTATTAATATAGAGATAAGATTAACTTTATCATCCCTCTAGGAGGAAATGAAATAGTTTCAGCAGCAGGACAGGTTAAAGGTCAACCTCTAGTAAGATGATATTAGGAAGGATCAATAAATACTAGAAACAATAATTAATAACCATGAATAAAAACAGTGAACAGAATTATTGTAATATTTAGACTGTAAAATGCTTTCAACAAGTAAACAAGTAAAAATATATATAAATAATCCAAACTCTAGACAACAGTCCAATAATCTGAGCTCTATATCCAGAGCAGGAAGATGTAAATGAGGTGAATCTGCTGTAATGTTCATGATGATGTCAGCAGCCTCAGTCTAAATGATCATCTCCAACATCTGTGGAGAAGTTCTCTGGTGTTCTGCTATCTCCTCTCTAGGTTCTGAATGCAGCAGGAACCAGAGCTGCTCACATTCCAGGCTGGTGCTGAAAGCAGAGGGAACGTCTGTTGGTTCCCACCGTGATCCCAGAACCAAATCTACCTTCAACACTCCTCTCTTCTCCTCCACCAGGAGGCTCTGCTCCTCTGTTCACTTCGCTGTTCTCCACCTTTTCTCTGTTGTGTTTCGGTCATTTTACCAAACTAAACCTCATTAAACAGTAAAATGCTGAATTTAATATTAATATGAAATGAATTCATATGAAAACGATGAAATGTATCTAAATAATGATGATCCTGGCAGGAATATTCAGGCTAAGTTAGAAGCTCTCTGAGAATCTTTGTGAATACGAACAATAATTTCCAAAATAAAAGCCTTAAATAGTTTGCCGGCGTTTCCAGATCAAAGCTCTGAATCCCTGAGAAGAACTGAGGATGTTTGCATGAACAGAACTACGTGGTTCGGTCCGCTGCTGGTTTGTTTCTCAGCAACTCAAAAACGAGAAAAAACTCAGGATGTGATTTAAAAAGATAAGAAGCTGAAGAAGTTTTATTTCTAATGACATCATGGATCCAGAGGATGAAACAAACAGTAAAGTTCTTGATTCTGCAGCTCAGCTCAGCAGTGAATCATTGAGCATCTGGGTTCTAGATGTTCTGGACCATTACGGCCCGACTCCATTTACATTCGGTCTCATTAAATAAACATTTAAAATCTATTTCTGACAAAAAGGGAAAAGAAGCTGAAAAAGAGCCTTTTGGGCTCAGATGAGTAAAAACAGAGAAGCTCTGACAGTCCTGAGCTTTTTGGGTCTGAATCTGTAACTAGAAAAGGTTCAGGTCCAATACCCTGTAAACGCTGCAGTTCTGACTGACCTGTAGTCGAAGAAGAGCTCCTCTCCAGTCTGGATGGCTCTCTTTGCAAAGATCCCGATCCTGTGATCCCCGTTGACCATCATCACTGCAGAGAACAGACAGGACTTACAGCAGAACCACCAACACCGCCTCCATAAAGTCCATACACCCACGGGTTCTGATGGGCCTACCTTTTGCATAGCAGTTTGGGTTTACAGAGTGATTGGCAAAGCGGATCTTGTTGCCTTTCCTCGTGGCGTCGACGACAAAGTCTAGAGGAAGAAAAGATGATGATCTGTGAAACTGGGTCAGAGTCTCAGGAGAGAAGATCCTGGATGTTCTGCAGGTTCCTCACCGTTGTTGAGGTTGAAGAGGAAGCTGCACATGTATTTATCGTAGACCTTCCCTCTGCGGTCGGCCTCATCCTGAGAGATTATCTGCAGAGATTTAATAAAACCTTCAAAACGAGGCTGAAAATAACTGGAGCCGGGGACCGGTTACTGGACACGGTCCAAACCCGTCCAGAATCCTCAGTCCATAATGTCCCCAAACGTTCAACATGGCAGATTCTTCTACTGAGGTCGGGGTTTAAGTTTGGAGCCTACGAACACCAGAGACTGAAAGGACAAACTCATGAACAAACAGGAAACTTTGAAAAAATAGAAAATAAAGTCTAGAAATATTTTTCTACATATTCTGCGTTTGTTTCCCCATATTTAACTTGATCTCGAATCTCCAGGGTTCTCCAGGGAACTCCAGGGTTCTCCAGGGAACTCCAGGGTTCTCCAGGGAACTCCAGGGTTCTCCAGGGAACTCCAGGGGTTCTCCTCACTGCCTCTGGTCAGGTTCTTGTCTCTTTGGTGTCGAAGGTTTTCACACCCAGGAATCTGCTGACTCCGCATTTAAACTGACGGTTCTGTTGGACAGAACCGGTTCTTACCTCTCCACAGTACTCTGAGATGAACTCGTTCTTCTGAACCGGCTCTTTGATGAAGATGCCCCACCCGGCCACGTCAGACGGCGCCAGCAGCAGGTGCTGAAACCAAAAGCATCATTTGATGTTTGTCTGAAGGCCTAAAATGATCTGAAGTTGCTGCAGAACTGAACAGAACTTCACCTTCTTGGCTCCTCTCTGGATGGAGCAGTTCTTGCAGGACACGTTCTTGCTGTCCCAGTGGTCCGCGGCACCGCAGGTCAAGCACAGGTCCGGGTCGCATTCCCTCACCGCCAGGTAGCAGGGGCACTGCTTGGTGTTGCACTGGGCTTTGCACCGACAACCCGGGAAACGGTTCTGACCTGCAGAGGACAGAGCCTTAGAACACACACACACACACACACCTGCCCTGCAGACTCAGATGTTCTGTTTCGGATCTTACACTCTGAGCTGCACTGACAGAACTTCTCACAGAAGTTCTGAGCGGTGACGCAGGGACAGGAGGAGTCACAGGGCTGCCGAGGGTGGTCACATGGCTGGTAGTTATACACGTGATTGGACGATCCATCTGCAGACGTACAAAGGTCATGTTTTCAGTTTTCAATGATGGGAACAGCAAGCAGGTCAAAGGTCAAAATGCCCAGAGCGGCTGATAAAAACTTTACGATTTCAGGAGTCTGGCTGCTTGGTAGTTAAATATTAAGATGGTGGGAGAGGACCAACAAACTTTAAAACGTTTGTTAAAGTGGGACAGAACTCCTGTCCATCCGTCATAGTTCTGTCCGACCTGTTGAAGGCTCTGACCTTTCTTCAGCTGGATCTTCCTGCAGTGGGTGGCCCACAGTCGGTGCTTCCTCTTCTTCTTCCTGGGAGGCGTGTCCTCGTCCTCGGCCGGCGCCCGAGCGATGATGGCCGACTCTTTGACTCTGAACTCGTAAACCTGAAAGATGCGGCACAGGAAACAGTTCAGGGTCTGTTTGCTGCTTAGATCATCTGTGACGCGATCTGAAGTCCGATCAGCGGAAACGGGTTTGTGTCGGCTCACCTGTCTGCAGGTCTTGGTGCCGATGAGCCGAGCGATGGCGCAGAAGTTGTCGTAGTACGTCCCGATGAGCACCCTGAACAGAGACGCCTCGGCGCCGCTCCAGTCTACGGCTTCGGGCTCACAGTTCAGCTTCATCTTCACTGGAGTCTGACACCGAGAGTTCCCCTCTGCAACAAATCCACAACATTTAACACCAAACTGATCTAACGGCAAGCCTCTTCTGTCACGCTGCACATGGCAAACGTTTAGAAAAACTACGACACTTGAATGCATCAAAATGTCAATGCAGAACAAATAAAATCAGGACAAAACCCAGTAGCTCATTGGGTGAAGCCAGAACTGCAAACACAGCAGTAGTTGTTGGTCTGTAAACAGACGCTGAGGAAGATGAGAAGTTTCTGCAGGATCACATTTCATCCGTTTCCAGACTCTAAGCTGGTGAACGTTTGGCTCATTATGAGGAATAAACACAAACGTTTACTGAATTTATAACAGAAAATCCTTCAAGGGTCCTGCTGCAAAAACCAGCGTTGAGATAAACTGATGGATGGAAGAATAAAACAGGAAGGAGAGATGAATGAATGAATCCTTTTAAAAGAGGAAATTCTCTGGTTTTACCTGAAATCATCAGTTCAGCAGATTATTTACATCCTTCAAACAAAAGCAATGAGACGGGGACAATCTTCTATTCACACACGTTTCCAGATCGTTTAGAACCCCTGAGGCTGATTTTATTTGAATTTTACTCTGAAGCATTCTGGGTAAATATTTACTGTTACTGGGTTTGCACTGACAGCAGTAAACTGTAATCAGAACATGTTTACTCTGGAAAACCCAAATCTCTCACAGAAACCAAACCCACATGTTGTAGGTTGAGTTGTTTAAAAGCCCAGAAGCCTTCAGGACAAACCCGCTCAGAGATGGAGCAGATTTACTATGAAGGTTCTGTCGGATCATGGCTTCAACACCGCTGCAGTTCTGCTTCGTCTTCTGGAACCAAACCTGATGCAGCTGAGGACCCAAAACAAAAGCAAACCAACAACAAAACAAAGTAAAAAGTTTGCTTGTTACGGAAAGGAAATCTGCTCCTCCGGACCTTTTCCACTCGGGTCAGTCACCCGACCGTTTCTGCTGCCTTGGGTCCAGTCAACCTGAACTGGTTCTAAAAGCAAGGCTGAAGAGAAGCAGAAGGTTCCACCTGAACTGCTGTTGGTCTCGTCCTTCTTGTCCTCGTCGTCTTTCTCATCTCGCTCGTCGTCTTTGCTTCCTTCGCGGTCGCTGTCCGTGTCTTTGGTTTCCGAGGAGACGGTGGGGGTGCTGGGCCGGCTGTTGGGCAGTCGTCCGCGGCGACGGCCAACCGTGCGTTTGGACGGCGTCTTGACGCGCTCAGAGACCACGCTGGCAGGAAACTCCCCCTCCATCCCATCCTGTTAACAACAGAGACGTTTCCTTCAACAGCTGAAACCAGCCAGAGGATCTGAGATCTTCAGAGAAGTAAAGGTGGACGCCTCACCTGCACCAGGTACATGTAGCAGTCCAGGCCGCAGGGCTTCGTGTTCACCAGGTTCTCCAAGTTCTTGCGCTTGTAGGTGTTTGGAGTGGCGTGGAAAGCTGAAAGAACGGGTCCATTAATGTATGCCAGATGAAGTATCTCCAACTTTTCTGCATTAAGAATGATATCAAACCAACATGGAACCTGACTGTCTTCTCTAAATAAAAGCCCGAGTAGAAGACGGGTCCAGCTTCTACTCACGGTGAAGGAAACAGTCGTATTTGAAGCAGCGTCTGCAGAACAGAGTGTGGAAGGAGTGCAGGCTCTGTTCTCGCTGCACGGATCGAGCGTTTGGTCCGTCGATGTTGGGCGTGCATTCAGGCGGCAGAGCGCCGGGCAGCTGCTGCTCGGTCAGCTCTTTGTACCTGAAACATTAAAAACAGACACGTGAAAGTCGCCTGAAGCCTCGGCGAGGAAGTCAGCTGAAGCTCAAACACACATCAGGGCTTTAATGACGGTAGAGCATTAAAACTAAACCGTCATAATCAGAAATAATTCAGCTAAGAGTCAACGACTCATTTCACAACCAAACATCAAAATGACGACGCATTAAAACATGAACATGTCTATTAATTATGACCAAAAGATTTGGCTTCAGCAGCACCTCTCACACGCTAAAATGTTTATATTTCCTAAAACTTTTAAGTAAAATAAATGTAAAAATTGTGTCTGCTATTAAAAGCAAATAAGGGTGTTTTCACAGCAGGAAAGCCCTTTGGTCCGGACCAAAAGCAGACTTTAGTTTTTTCGTTCGGTGCGGTTCGTTTTCATTAGTGTAAACAAAGCCACGTGGGTGACGATCATTGCTCCCATTGGACAGAAACGCCGGGGGCGGGACAAGGCAAACAACTGCAGCCGTTATTACAGCTGCAGACAACGTGCTCTGCACCCTCTGACCCACAACATGCCGGGAGCAGCGTTGCTAAGCAACACACAGCTGATCAGGTCCGATTTCTTCACGACGTTCACTTTTGAAACTGGCTTCAGTGGCTTATTAAGTCCACAGAGACTTATATATCTGTAGCTGGGTCGGATCGGAGCCAGTTCGTATTCACACCATAAGCGAACGGCACCAGAGTTTGTTTGAAAGTGGACCGAGACCACCTCAAAAACTGGGTCTTGGCCCGGTTGTTTGGTCCAGATCAGGGTTTGCTTAAGGGAACGGACCAAGGAGGAAATGAACTCTGGTCCGTTTAAACGGACCAATAGTGGCTGTTGTGAATAAACTCTGTAACCTAATTTTAAAACTGAAAAGCTTTGGTTCTAATTTAAGCTCAATTTTATTATTTGAGAAAAAAAAACAGCTGGTGCATTTTCAAAAAATAAAGAAATCTTAAAAATGTTGACCCGGTCCACACAAGGAGAGATGTGGGTTGTTTAGGGTTAGGGTATGAAGATAGGTTGAGGGCAAAGGTCAGGATGTAGCAATAATTGGAAGTGAATGGAAGGTTCCTATAATGAAAACACTGTGTGTGTGTGTGTGTGTGTGTGTGTGTGTGTGTGTGTGTGTGTGTGTGTCAGGCAATAATAAAAAATAATCTGATTAAAGCCATTAAAAGTTGTTGGCAAAAAAAGTTAATTTCAACAGAAAAAACTGAATCCAAAATTTATTCCTAAAACTTTTTTTTGCTGGAACTTAATTTCATTTTCTTTGATAAAGAAAATGAAGAACATTAAATTTTGACTGCTGTGTTTTAGTCTATTTGTAATATATGAACCATAACTACTAGTTCTTGTGATTCGTTGACAGGATCTGGATTCGTCTCTGCTGCCGTTTGACACTCAGACACAAACGGAGACACTAACTTCTCCTTCAGCTCCTCCGTGGAGCCCTTGTCGGGGAACATGGAGGAGATGGCCTCAAAAATCTTGTCTGAAGGAAACTTCTTGGTGGCGTCGTCGCTGCTCTGGCCTGGAGATGACAAACAAGCACAGTCAGGGAACAGCGGCCCAGGATCCAGATTTGGAATTTATTTTTTACTTTAAAAATGAAGACATGTTTTCAGGCTCAGGTCCACATTGGTGGAGACCAGGTTCTGGATGCTGAAGAACATTAATTCTGCTCTAAACCATCATAACAGCTTCAACTTTTCCCACAAGTAGAAACGAAACCAGAGAAACACGTTTAAGCAGCAGAACATGGATATTTATGTGTGGTCCAGGTCAGAAGCTCCGCTGCTCTGGACCTACCTTCACTGTTGACATGTCTCTCCCTGCTGTTGTCCTCTGGGCGGTCCTTCCCATCACTCGCATCCATCTGCTCCACCTTGAAGTCTTGCTCTTCCTCCTCATCGTCGTCCTCGTTGTCGCTGTACTGAACCATCGAGTTGACCAACTCCACAAAGATCTCATCGTTGATGAAGCCACACTCTGACAAACAACCAAAGGAGCAAACATCTTCAGAGGTTCTTCTGTTCATGTTGGATCTGGGGTTCCAACGTCAGAGAGAAGCTACCAGGATTCACAGCAACTCTGTTAGTCCTAATTTATCCCTTCTCTTCACATCAGTCGGTTAAACATTTCAAGACTCAGAGAATTTTTGTCCCGTCTGATGAAAGATGAAAACAGCTGAAGATAAATCTACAGCATTACAACTCGATCAGAACGTTCTTTGTTTTCCAGGTGGAGTCGTTTGGTTATTTTATTCTCACAGATGGAAAACAAGACAGTTTGGTTTCAGAGGCACAGAAGAAATCATGTTTTATTAACAGGATCCACTGAGACGGAGCGAGCAGAACCGCACCGAAGGTTCTTATTGTCTGGATTAAGACACATTTCTGCTACTTTCAGGAAGTCACATTTAAGACTTT
Source organism: Girardinichthys multiradiatus (assembly GCF_021462225.1). Lineage (NCBI taxonomy): Eukaryota > Metazoa > Chordata > Actinopteri > Cyprinodontiformes > Goodeidae > Girardinichthys > Girardinichthys multiradiatus. The sequence goes on from NC_061813.1 coordinate 39,388,470, forward strand.
AATTAAGAAGTTAAATTAGTTGCATTAATATTTACTGCTGCTCAGGTGCTGGACAATAAAACCATCGTAGAAAAGATGCTCTCCCAGTAACAGAACTGGGAATTTAAACTATTTCTTGATAAGAATCCAAACTAGTCCGTAGAGACTTAATATTTGATGTTATTTTTGTCCGGGCCCAGTAGCGCCACATCCATGTCCACTTACGGTTCTGTCTGGTTATTAAATGAAAGCTCCAGGAGGAGGATGAGGAGACATCCGATGAAGAGCTTATGCCTGGGATGAGAATTAAATGAGACATATGTCTCATGAGCGGCGATCACTGCTAGATTCTCCCAGAAAACAACCAACTCTGCTTGATCTTTGTTGTGGGCTGAGTTTGGTTGAGACAGAACTGAATGTGACCCAATATTTTCTCCCAATCTTTTAACAAAGAGAATTTATTTATGAACACTTTGTGTGAACAAAGCCTCAACCAGTCTAAGAGTCTTTATCTTGCATTTTCTGCCTTAAAACCTCATTTGATGAGAACATTTCCAGACGTAAAGTAGTTCCGTGAGGTCCTGAGACTTATGCACAAACACACCAGCAGATCCAGAATAAACGGTCCTGGCAGGTTTCTGGTCCTTTAATAACAAACAGGGACAATCTGAGAGAAAGATTACTGCAACCAATTGTATTTATCTGAGACTTGTATTCTCTAATCTGATTGGTTCCTCTGAGCTGCATTTTCAGCCACAGCCAATCAAATCGTTTAGAGACAACCTTTGGCTAAAAAACTAAAGACATCACTATTTATTTAAAACCACCATCATGTCCAGCGTCCTCACCTCGGTCTCCGTGGACCTTGCCGTCGTAGTTCTTGATAAGTTCTTCTATGAAAGTCCCATCCTGGTCCAGGATCTCATCTCCCATGTAGGGAATGTTGTGCAGCACCGTCTCGTCCTCCACCTGAAGTAGAAGAAGCGTTACACACTGAGCGCTGAGGTTGAAACTGAACCTAACCATGCAGACGGGGTCATTCTGCTTCCACAACATGGTCCAATAAAGGTTTTTTGCTCTAAACAGGAAGCTGCTCAAAGGTTCCACACACCATGAAGTTCTGCTGCAGAGGAGACCAGGAGTACATGACAGGAACTGAGGCCACCGCGTTCAGGGTCTTTAGAGGGATCATCTGCCGGGGGAACTCGGAGAAACCGCTTTCGACGGTACACTGAGGAACGGCAGAGAAAACATCCAGTCAGCAGAACACAGAGACTTTCTGAGGTGAGTTAATGAGAACGTCTGCTCACCTCTCTGGTCCCACGCAAAGAGCTGACAGACGTCATGATGTGAATTGGCTGGATCCGTCTGGTCTTCCACTCCTGATTTAAAATATCTGTTCGCTCCATGATTTTCTGACGGTTGGAGTTGAACATGCTCTGGAACAGATGAAGTCTTTTAGCTGCTGCTTCACTGGACTTTTCTGAATATTTTTACATTTCAGAAGGGTGTGTGTGTGTGTGTGTGAGAACCAACCTTGACCTCATCGGCCCGTCTGAAGCGTTTCTGCTGCCGGAGCCTCATGTACTCAGACTTCACCCTCCTCTTCCAGCAGGCTGGACCCTTGTCTGAACGTTTCCCTGTCAGCACCATGATCGTCCTGCAGACAGAAGAAAAGCACGTGTTCATAAAGAGTGTGTGAACATCGCCTGATATTTCTCTTCAAAGTGAAGCGTGTCTCATGAAGCTCTTTTTAGCTGCAGCTTTAGCTCAAGCTGTTCAGATGAGCCTCGTATCTGAAGGGTTGCGTGTTTGAGTTGCTGACGGTTCGACAGTTAATAGAGACTCCATATCGGACAAAATCTCAGTCAGAAGAAGAATAAAGCATTTATCTGGAAATATTTTGGACACCAGTATAAAAGGTCTACCATAGTGACAGTTGTGACAACATGATTGTATTGTGAAAACACTAAAGTTCGATTAGAACGTCGTCATCATGAAGTCTGCTTTAAGAGGCTTTGAAGTTAACTGATCTTAACTGATCCAGGTCTCATTTTACTGTGAGATGTTTGTTCCAACATGAAATTGCTCCATTCTTCTCAGACGTGTTGCAGGAGATGTTTACTTAGTTCATGACTTTGTTCTAGTTTCAACAGTCTTCTGCCCACATGCTCCCCCCACCATGCACAGGAACCATGTGAAACCCGACAGCTGACTCAAACCTCACGCTGCGCTCAGACATGTCAGACATTATGGCGATCAAAAGGACTAGAGGCATTCAGAAATGATTAACCAACCACACACTGCATTAGTGGCGCTAACAGGTCAATATTCCAGTGAAACTGAGTAACTCTTTAACTGAGATATAAAAATAAATACTTTATACTTGTCGATTTCTTGTGTGTGTGAGAGTTATTCTGTGAAACCTGAAGGTGTTCAGATCAATTCCTGTCTGTTTCCATTTTTCTGTGAAATGATGTCATCAACATTTCACAGAACGCACCTCCAGCAGTAGAAATAACTTGTTTTCTACTGATACGTCACGTGTGAAAAGAAATATTTCTGTACACAGTTCATATCATAGGAGGTTAGAATGCGGCATTTTTTATTCCAGAAGTGGGGAATCACATTGAAGCCATGCATGCAGCCTGTTGGGTGGAGTCTCGCTGATGTCCACACCTGATACAGATGGAGATCTACAGGAACAACAGAGGTAGGAGGCCAAGTCCAGGAGGTTCACGACACCAGATGAGCCTCTAATATCATCCTGGGAACAATAATATGGTCACCACATAGTTTCCTAACAATGTGTAGCCCTGTAGGAAATAATTAGCCAGTTACGCTCAACTAAAACTCAGTGACTTTCCACTTTTCAAAACTATTTAACAACAAATGAAACTGGAGGTTAACTGGTACGGCGTTCCCATTTCAAAATCCCACACATTTCCAGTTGAATTCTGGGTCATTTATGATGTAATATCATATGTTTACTGTAAATTTACATTGAATAGAAACCAGGTAAACAACATCCTGAGGAACAGTCCATGAACACGCTCATCTCTAAAAGCTATCCAGTCAAAATGTTACGGACTTAATGTAGATGGACCAGGTGGCAACATGTTTGTGTTTTATTTACACTCGATGTTAAACTGCTTGTTGAAACCAACCTTCCTTAGTTTCTTCTAGAGGTCAGTGAACAGAACTAAGCTGGGTTTCCTTACAGATGATTTACCAATCTGAATAACAACCTGAACTGCATTGATTAATATCGAGGATCAAACTGAAATGTATGTTTGAAATTAGCCGGCTAACACATTTTAACCGACTCACATGTTTATACATCTGATCTGCCTCACTCAGAAGTAAAGATCCCCCCATTAAATATAAGAACTAATTTCTTATAGCTACAGCTGCCTGAAAGCTCACGATCAACCAATCAGCACAAAGGAAATGACTGACGGTCCTCAGAGGTCCGACCCATTGTTTTGATACATCTACGGTCCTGGTCACAGCAGCACTGTGCTGTTAAATGTCAGATCTCATTCACACCCAGCACCAACATCTGTCCTAAGTGATCCAATCCTGTCCTGACAGCGTGAATGAACTTAGAAAGTCTTTCAGACGGTTTTCCTCAGACCACCTTCAAGATGCTTAGCAGTGTGATGCTCTCCCATAGTGCTTTAACACAGCAACAGGAAGGGCTTTGCTCTTCTTCCACAAGACCTGAGCCCATCGCTGTGAAAACAACAATGAACTGACAAAGTAGAGCGATGTGGAAGTGGCCGGGGCTGGTGAGATAATGTGAGGATATGCTCTTGGCAGACTAACGGAGCATCACTTAAACCCACCCGGAGTTGTTGACCATGTCCATCCCACAAGAACCAGATGAAATACTGGGTGGGTAATCCAGCCGTTTGATTCAGGTGTGTTGGACCAGGCAGGGACACCTAAATGTTTCAGGAGGCGGGCCTTGAGGACCAGAGTTTGATACTCCTGCTCCAGTAACCAGGGTGATATTTTTGACCTATTACAAGTATATTCAATTCTTTCACTCAAAAAGGAATAATATTGGTCAAAGGTTTAATGTTTCATGACAACTATTTTAATTAAGGCACATAAATTACCCCAGAACATCAGTTTTAAATACGTTGCAACTTTTTGATTTTAACCAACATACATTATATTGGTATTGTGTGTTAGTCCTTATGTTGTACTTACTGCTACTTGTTTCTAGTTAAAGTTTTCCCGAAATCTACTTAAACTACATGTAATAATTCTGTTATTTAATGCCCCAAATCCCTCCAAGACAAAGTAAATCAAATCTGGCAAAGCTGTCAGTTTCAAGGTGATCTTTCCAAACAAAACCAGGAAGCTTTAGCTTGCAGATGTCGTGCTACGTATCCACTAAAAGTGTGCTTTCTTTTATTACGTACCACTTCAAGAATTTCCAAATATATTAAGGTTGACTTAAATCGGAATGTTTAGTTTTTTAACTGAGCTCTACAATAACTGTATTTTTCTCAAGTTAATGAATTATGACGGGGGGACAAATTTGTCTCGAACACCCCGGCGAGCTAGCTAACAGTTGGTCAGTTAACAAAGCACCAAGAAAGCTTGGGCCGTTTGAACCGCATGAAACACGGAGAAAACAGAAACACCAACGGTGACAGCTCCTCTCACCTGGACAGCAAGTTCTGGCCTCATTCAACGGATAGATTCCGGGTAAACACAGCGAACGCCGGCGGAGTGGTCCTTTGTGTTGGAGCTTAGCTGAAGCGTTAGCTCCGCAGCTAGTTAGCGGTTAGCTCAGCGGGAGGCAGCGTTTCTAAGCACGACAGCCGGCTTTACAACACCGGCCGCTTGTTGACAACAAAAGCGTCCGTTCCCCTCGCCTCAATCTAGATATTTGGCACTAACACTGCTGCTTGTTTTAGTGGATACTGATGTCACTTAACTAAGTCTTTTTCTGGAAACAAAACCGTTTAATTTCAATATTTCCGCCTCGATGCAGAGCAGGTTCAAACTGTTCACCGTCTCGCTCTCACCGCCCACTCCGGCTCCTACGGATTCAAGAGGCGCCAAACGTTTGGACCAATCACTGAAGCCGGCATTACACTTCCAGAGTGTGGTGTCCTGTGATAGGTCAAAACAATCGATGTTTTAGCCACTGAGAGTTTAAGATGAGGCCCTGTAGCGGGGACAAGCGGACAGGTTTCCTTTGTTCTCACATTTGTCAATGTAAAAATAAAACAAAAGTAGGCTGGTTCACTGCCGAAACAACTACAAGCCTTCAACAATTCTCTAAGCTATGTTGATAGATTTGTATCCATCTGTATTTAATTGCTGTTACCCACAGAAGGAAAGTAATTATGTGCTTGTAAAAACTCATGGCGGCCGCTTAAACGTTGCGACGCTTCCTCCTCCTCCTGCAGCTCTCTGACAGCTCAGCTGGGAGCTCTGGCAGGTGACCACCACGCCGCTTCCAGCAGGAAGCCCACTCAGTAAATGATAAACGTCATCAGGTTTTCATGCTACCAACACAGCACGGTACAGACATGTTGGTTGAAGCAGGACTAAGCTGGACTGAGGCTCAGCAACAGAAACTGTCAGTCGGACAAGGGTCGCCAGGTTTGTTAGGCCACACCTCCTCCGAAATGGTTTCTTCTTCTTGTATTATTTTGTTTTGCGGTTGGCAAATAACTTTGTGGTGTGCATTATCGCCACCGACTGGTATGGAGTGTGGCTCTTCATGGTTTTAAATTTACCTATTTACTATTACAATAATCAAATTCTATTTATTAATTTAGTTTTTTTGAAAAATCTAACTATAATTTGAATATGTCTGCTACCTAAACGTCTTTGCAATGCATCTATCAAATTAAAATCTTCTTTAATACCTACAAATTCTCTCCTCAAAACTGTTCTCTCTTGTTCACATTTCTGACACTTCAATATTACATGTTCTATTGTTTCTTCCTCTCCACAGTGATCATATTTTCCTGTATTATGTGTCTGTATCCTAAACAATGTAGAATTAAGTCCTGTATGTCCAAATCTTAATCTTGTAATTAACCTTTCCTCTTTTCTGCTCCTTCTTCCAGTTCTTACTTCTCCTACTATCTTGTTGATTCTATAAAACCATCTTCCTCAGCCCACATTTTTTGCAACTCTTTCCTGATTTTCTGTTTAATGATATTTCTCACCTCTGACCTGCTAATATTAATTATAAAGCTAATATGGTTCTGTGTTGCCTTCTTTGCCATCCCGTCTGCCATCTCATTCCCTCCAACTCCTACATGTGATGGTACCCCCAATCAATACCCCCAATCAATACCAGCCATACATCTCATAATGTTTCATATTTATTTGCATTTATCTATAATTTTTCCTATAGGTACTTTCCATATAATTTTTTCATCAAAACATATACCTAAAAACTTTATACTTTTTACTTGTTCTAAAACTTGATTGTATAATTTTAGTTTGATATTTTATCTTTTCCTTTTCTGTGTAAACACCATTACTTTAGTTTTTTCTACTGAGAATTTAAATCCCCATTGTTCTAATCTAATAATCTCATCCTGTATTTTCTTTTCAATAAGTTTGATATTACGACCCCTTTTCCATATAGCTCCATCATCTGCAAATAGTGAGCAACCAACTTCTTTACCAATATTTTTAAATACATCATTTATCATCATTATAGAAAACAATAACTGACTTATAATACTTCCTTGAGGAGTACCATTATCTACTATATATTTACCTCATAATTCTTGACCAATTCTTACTTGTATTTTTCTATTTGATAAAAAATCTTTAATGCAGTTAAACGTTTTTCCAGTAATACCCATTTTATTTAATTTAATTAATAATCCTTCAACCCACATCATGTCATAAGCTTTTTCTATATCAAAAAATACAGCTACTACATTTTCCTTGTTTATTTCTGCTCTCCTTATTTCATATTCTAAACATAATGCAGAGTCATTTGTGATTCTCCCTTTTCGAAAACCATTTTGATTTCTAGATATATACCCATTTTATATTTAAATAATTTGTTAATCTATTATTAATCATTCTTTCCATTATTTTACAAATATTTGATGTTAATGCGATCGGTCTATAATTTTCTGGTTTTGTGTTATCTTTTCCTGGTTTAACTATTGGAATAATTATTGCTTCCTTGCAGCTCTGTGGCAGCTCTCCCTCCTCCCAGACTTTATTGTATAATTATAATATTTTATCATTGAGATGTTCTATCATTGTATGGTAAATTTGATCTTTTCCAGGTGATTTATTTTTTGTTTTCCTGGTTACAAAGTTCAACTCTCCTTTTGTAAATGGCTCATTTATTGAACTTGTATCTACGTTATTTTGCATTAATTCATTATATTTCATCTTTGTGATTTCACTAATATTACTTGAACTATGAATTTTACTAAATGTTTTAGCTAATATTTCAGTTTTTTTCTTTATCTTCCGTTATAGTTGTATTATCTATTTTTAATATAGGATATCCATATTATTTTCTAATACCCTTCATTTTTTTAATTGTTTTCCAAATTTGGTCAATTTTGGTTTCTTTTTCTACGGTATTACAAAAGTTTCTCCAATATTCTCTTTTTGAATTTTTAATGATCTTTCTTACCTTTGCTTGCTTTCTTTTATACTCAATTAGATTCTGATAAATTGAGTTACTTTTTAATATTTTAAATGCTTTATTTCTTAGTTTTATTACTTCATTACATTCTTTTGTCCACCATGACACAATTTTTTTATCGTTCTTTCTTCCTCCTTTTTTCATTGACTCTTCTGCAGCCTGTAAGATTTCTTTACAGATATTTATATTTAAACTATTTATATCAATTGACTCATCTATTTCTTCCAATATCTTTTGACTTAAATATTTAAATTTTTCCCAATCAGCCTTATTAAAGTTCCATCTTTTATATAATTCTGTATTCTTGTTATTTCTTAATATTCTTGTTGTGATTTTAATGGGGTAATGATCACTGCCTAATGTTGTATCTTTGTCAATGTCCCACTCACAGTTATTGGCTAAACAATTTGATATAAATGTTAAATCAATCACAGACTCTGTACCTGTTTTTACATTAATTCTTGTTCCTCTTCCATCATTTATACATACCAAATTTTTCATTTCCATTATTTCTTCAATAACTTTGATCATTTTTATCATTACATTTTCCCCATAATGTGCTGTTAGCATTAAAATCTCCACACCAAATTACTTTTCCTTCTAAATACACCATTAATTCATCCATCAACTCGAATGATAATATTTTACATGGATTATAAAAAAATTATCTTACATTTTTCTTTTTTATGATAAATTTCAACTACTATGTATTCTACATTTTTACCTTTTCCTAATATCTGATATTGTATTCCTTCTTTTATAAATATTCCACATCCTCCTCGTCTATCCCTTCTGATACTATTATACCTTTAAACACAAACTCTAGGTTTGGCTTTAACCACGTCTCCTGTATACATATAATTTCTGGTTTTCCATCAATTCCATCTAAATACCATTTAAATTCCTGTCCATTAGCTATTAAGCTTCTTTCATTCCACTGTAATATTATCATATGTTTCTATCAGCTGGGGTTCCTCCTTGCCTCCCATCTGTTTCCAATGTTATTATTAATGTTATATTATATTATATGTTATGTTATATTAATGTTTTCCTAAGATCCTTCTTTAAACCCTAAGAACTTTTCTGCTCCTCTGACTATTATCCTCTGACTATTATTTTAATCTTTTCTGTTTTGTGTTTAGCCTGTTCAGTGCAGTTAATGACATAAGCTACAAATAATATCAATTTTTCCACAAACATTGTGACATTTTCCTCTGATTCTACTTTTGTAGAATCAGTCCAGACTGCAACGAATAATCAGGACTGCAGAGAGAATAATCACAGCTGACCTTCCCTCCATCCAGGACTTATACAGGTCTAGGGTCAGGAAAAGAGCTGCTAAAATCTCTGCAGACCCCACACACCCTGCACATAAACTGTTTAGAGTTTTACCTTCAGGTGGCGCTACAGAGCACTGTTCACTAAAACCAGCCGCCACAGAGACAGTTTCTTCCCCCAGGCTGTTTCTCTGTTGAACATTTAATAGAGTACAAAACAACAGCATACAGATGTTGCAAATGCACCTTTTTATTTATATATGTGTACATTTGTATATTGTATATATGTATATTATTTAATGCAAAAAACAAAAACCAGAGAGCAAAGTGTACCGGAGTCAAATTCCTTGTTTGTACAAACTTGGCAATAAAGCTGATTCTGATGTCTTTGTTGATAAGCTGGAATCCTAATATGGAGTTTTGACGAAAATTCAGAATGAAAGACTCACCTTCACCGCCTCCACCTTCCAGTGACTCATCGGTGCGTCTCCCGGCCTTCCAATCAGCATCCTGTCCGTCTGATTCATCATCCAATCACCTTCCGGCGCCTTGCTTTTAAAGGAGCTTCTACTGTGTTCATCTTCGCCTGTCAGCTGAGCTCATCCCTCCTCCACCATCTTCCTTCACATCTACTCCTCGCTCCCTGGCCGCCAATCCACCACCAGTGTCGGATCAAGGGGAAGACATATTTAAATCTAAGCCTTACAAATGATCATTTTGCTCATGTCATTCTCAGCATTCATGTCTTCCTCCCAGGTTCGAGCGTCAAATAAATAACCATGTAATTTCTCATCATTAAAACATTTCTAATTGCCATCCCTCTCTTTGTGACTCTTTTCAGATTGAATTGACCTTCATCCCTTGTTCTTTCATTCTGGACATTTTTAACTGCTTCAGCATAGCTTATGTTTTTAGTCATTTTAATTTGTTGAATTTCTTTTGCCTTCGTCCTTACCTCACATCCCCTAAATGTGACTCTATGTTTCCCTCCACAACTGCAACATTTTTCCTTCACTTCTTCCCTACAATCTTCAATTCGACGGTCTTCTCCACACTTTGGACATCTTTGTTAACCTTTGCAGACAGCTGCTATATGACCATATCTCTAACATTTATAACATCTTAGTGGTGGAGGAATGAAAGGCCTCACAGGAAAACTCAGGTATCCTATTTTAACATTTTGTGGCAACATTGTTTCTTCAAATTGACTGGCTTCCTACTCTTTCTCCATTTCCATTTTTTGTCAATCTCTTGAGATTTGTCACCTTTGCATCAACAATGCATTTTTTAAAGTTGTCTATATCTTCCTCCAGAGGAATGCCATAAATTACTCCCTGAATGATTTTATCTGCTGGAGATAGGCACCAGCTCCCCCGCGACCCACTATGGAATAAGCGGTAGAAAATGACTGACTGACTGTTTTCAACTTGTAAAGCCTTTCTTCTTTCTTCTTTGGTTTTACACGACACCAGTATATATATATATATATATTTCCATTTCTCAAGACCTTCACCATCGCAACATCTCCAATCTTTTTTTAAATTTCTCTAGATAGTGAAATAGGACTCAGATTCTCTTTTTCTTCTTCCTTTTTTAGCTTTAATATTATTTTACATTCTTCCCTTCCGATTTTCCTCCTAACTACTCTCTCTTCTTCAGAACTGTTTTCTTCCAGCTCTCTTTTACTCCTTTGACTGTCTAACATTTTCCCTTCTTCTGCTGTACCTCTTCCCCGTCCTCTCCCTCTACTTACTGGCATCCATTCATCAAAGTCCATATTGTCCTCCTGTGTATCCATTCTGAACCATTCACACACCAGTTTATGCCTTTTACCACCACTTCCAAAAGTAAATAATCTCTCAGCATCTATCTGCGGTGAGTGTTGTTAACTTATCAGCTAACGTTAAGTAGTGTTGAAGTTCCCCTTTAAAGAGGCCTTCTGCACGTTCGTTTATTCACCGTAACCTGGAGGAATTCACACACATTAGAATAAATCACACGGAGACAGCTGTATGTAATTAAAATACCTGGACCAGGGGAAGCTCTCATGTGATCAGGACACACACCAAGACGACTTCGGAGCTTCTCACTGGGCACATTGTTTTTATTAAAACACACATTAAAATGGGCAGCGACCTTGATTACAATATTTTCTCACATGTAGTCACGTACACATTTTTTCCGGCTTACCATATTTAGACAGTCATTGTTCCTGCACCTGCACCATGTATCTACTGATATAAGCAGGGAGTAAGTCAGTCTCTACTTTTCACACATTCCTTCAGCTCTCAGTATTTTTCTGCTTCATCACACTCAAGGCCAAGTTTGTGCAACAACAATTCTGCAGGCCACAATGTCTTATACGAACACAGGTTATACATTTTATTTCCCACACTGGTTATGAACATAGTAATAATAATGATGCACACACATAATATATCTCCACAATAGCCTACCGTGTTCACAGTCCGACTCCCCTACCACCGACCTATCACCCTACATCCACCATTAAAAACCCAGTTTCACCTCTACGGGCTAAACGACACCAACACTATCGGTTTAAATTATGATGACTTTTTCATGCTGCATTCACATTCTCGTTAAAGTATGCGTAAAATTAAAAGACAAGCAGATCAACGTATGGTTTATTTTATTTGTCTTATAACAATGTTTAAAAATATATCCATATACGGTACAGACCAAAAGTTTGGACACACCTTCTTATTCAAAGAGTTTTCTTTATTTTCATGACTATGAATATCGTAGCTTCACACTGAAGGCATCAAAACCATGAATTAACCATGTGGAATTATATACTGAACAAAAAAGTGTGAAACAACCGAAAATATGTCTTATGTTGGGATTATGATTATTGATTAATTAATATTTATCAAGAATTATAATTAAAAATCATAATTTGAGAAAATTAATTTCTTAACCAAAAATCCTCATTTATTAATTGAAACCAGAGATGTCCTCTGGTGTTGTAATTGTGGCCTTTGATAACTACAATTATTAAATTATTGGTAATAGTTGGTAACTATTATTAGGTGTCACTGTTTAGTCAACCGTTTCTGCCGAAACGTGGGGAACTTTGACCTTATTTTGACTGACAAATCACTCTTCCACAAAATAAACACAAACGCCTTCTCTTTGTCTATGTGAATATTTATTAAATCAAAAGCCCTGATACAATTCACTCTTCCGATTCAATAATCTTCACCTAATCAAACATGCAAAGTTCTACTAACAAGGGTAAAATATCTAACTAAACAAAACAAATCAAACAGCAGTGGGTGTGTATGGAATCAAACCAGAAGTTAAGGCAAACAAGTGATAATGTGATGCTGAGCGAAGCTCTGGCTGGGGGCCACTCCCCAAAGTGTAGCTCAGTGGGACACAGGCAGTCATAAACGTCCTCCAAGCAAAGTTGTAAACCCAGAGGACAAAGGATCATAAACCTTTGTCGGCAAGCTAGTAAGTCACGAAGTTGAAGACAAAGAAAATGGTTGATTTTCACCATAAGGTTATTATAGCAGTCCAGTTTCACAGCGCACCTGCGCTCAGGTGTTCGCACAGTAAAACACAACTTGCGAGACTCGGCGGCCTCCAAAATTCAACAGCAGTTAAGTTTAAAAAAAAAGGTTGCATGCACATACAATTCAGAACACATTAGACTATAAGTGGCGAATCTACCCTGCCCAGACTACTTTACTAGAAATGAAATAATAAAACAGAACGGAGTTACTTGGTGGAGTCTTCCTTCTGGGGCGAGAGTGAGAAAAGGAGGGGGGAGTTACTGCGCGACCGCAGTTAAACCCAAGAACAGCGGTCAATCTTCGTCCTCTGGCCTCCTTGGCGAAAGGGGAAAATATGATCTGACCGTTAGTAGTCGACTGGAACAAAAACAAAGGTGGCAATCCGTCTCCTTGAAACCTCTGTGAGGGTTTTTTATTCTGTTACGTGTTAAACCCACGTCTGCAATTGGTAAAGTGAAATTTCTGGCCTTCTTATTCCAGAAACGTCTTTTATGAATTTTTCTTTTTCGTTGGCCAACGAGGAGAATGAATGAAAATCCATGTGGGATCTCTTCTCCAGAATGCTGCTTCAGTTGCGTGGTAACCGCGTCTTGGTCCCAAGCTGAAAACACCTCCTTAAAGGGGTCACCTCCCTAAATAGCCTCCTGTGACGTCAGACTTGGGACGTCCCCGTCCTATCAGCCACGGTGCCCGCTGGGATTTGTAGGAGCCGACTATCCTGCGGTACAAAATGGCCGATGACATTGGAAAGGCATAGTAGCATCCAGCAACGTGCAACACTTATATTCTAGGTTCTTCAAAGTAGCCACCTTTTGCTACTTTGCTCCGCACACTCTTGGCATTCTGTTGATGAGCTTCAAGAGGTCGTCACCTGAAATGGTTTTCACTTCACAGGTGTGCCCTGTCAGGTTTAATAAGTGCGATTTCAAGCCTTATAATCAGAATCAGAATCAGCTTTATTGCCAAGTTCGTACATACAAACAAGGAATTTGACTCCGGTACACTTTGCTCTTTGGTTTTGTTTTTGCATTACAGAATATACATATTTACAATGTACACATATCTAATAAAAAGGTGAATTTGCAACATCTGTATGCTGTTGTTTTGTACTCTATTGAATGTTCAACAGAGAAACAGCCTGGGGGAAGAAACTGTCTCTGTGGCTGGTTTTAGTAAACAGTGCTCTGTAGCAACGGCCTGAAGGTAAAACTCTAAACAGTTTGCGTGCAGGGTGTGTGGGGTCTGCAGAGATTTTAGCAGCTATTTTCTTGACCCTAGACCTGTATAAGTCCTGGATGGAGGGAAGGTCAGCCCTGATTATTCTCTCTGCAGTCCTGATTATTCGTTGCAGTCTGGACCTGTCCTGTTTGGTGGATGATCCAAACCACACTGAGATGGATGAAGACAGGACAGACTGAATGATGGCAGTGTAGAAGATGACCAACAGCTCCTGTGGAAGGTTGAACTTCTTGAGTTGCCTCAGGAAGTACAGTCTCTGCTGGGCCTTCTTCCGAACAGTATCTATGTGTGAAGACCATCTCAGGTCCTCAGAGATGGTGGTTCCTAAGAACCTGAAGTGGTCCACGGCCGATACAGTGTTGTTGAGGATGGTGAGGGGGGTGTATGGGGGTGGTGTTCTCCGAAAGTCCACCACCATTTCCACAGTCTTGAGTGGGTTCAGTTCAAGGTAGTTCTGACCGCACCAGTGTACCAGCCGATCCACCTGCTGTCTGTATGCAGACTCATCACCGTCCTGGATCAGTCCAATGACAGTGGTGTTGTCTGCAAACTTAAGGAGTTTCACGGACGAGTCCGATGAGGTGCAGTCATTTGTGTACAGAGAGAAGAGGAGTGGGGATAGAACACACCCTGAGGGGCACCAGTACTTATTGATCTGGATCGGGAGAAGATGCTCCCCAGTCTCACCTGCTGCTGTCGGTCCGTCAGGAAGCTGTTGATCCACTGACAGGTGGAGGCTGGGACGTTGAGCTGGGTGAGCTTCTGGTGGAGGATGTCTGGTATGATGGTGTTGAAGGTGGAGCTGAAGTCTACAAACAGGATCCATTATAAATGGGGTTGGGACCATCAGTTGTGTTGTGCAGGAGGTGGATACAGTACACAGCTGTTAGTCCTACTGAATAAACAGTTAGAATTTGTATTATGGCAAGAAAAAAACAGCTAAGTAAAGAAAAACAAGTGGCCATCATTACTTTAAGAAATGAAGGTCAGTCAGTCCGAACAATTGGGAAAACTTTGAAAGTGTTCCCAAGTGCAGTCACAAAAACCATCAAGCGCTACAAAGAAACTGGCTCACATGAGGACCACCCCAGGAAAGGAAGACCAAGAGTCACCTCTGCTGCGGACGATAAGTTCATCCGAGTCACCAGCTTCAGAAATCGCAGGTTAACAGCAGCTCATATTAGAGAACAGGTCAATGCCACACAGAGTTCCAGCAGCAGACACATCTCTAGAACAACTGTTAAGAGGAGACTGTGTGAATCAGGCCTTCGTGGTAAAATAGCTGCTAGGAAACCACTGCTGAGGACAGGCAACAAGCAGAAGAGACTTGTTTGGGCTAAAGAACACAAGGAATGGACATTAGACCAGTGGAAATCTGTGCTTTGGTCTGATGAGTCCAAGTTTGAGATCTTTGGTTCCAACCACCGTGTCTTTGTGCGGCGCAGAAGAGGTGAACGGATGGACTCTACATGCCTGGTTCCCACCGTGAAGCATGGAGGAGGAGGTGTGATGGTGTGGGGGTGCTTTGCTGGTGACACTGTTGGGGATTTATTCAAAATTGAAGGCATACTGAACCAGCATGGCTACCACAGCATCTTGCAGCAGCATGCTATTCCATCCGGTTTGTGTTTAGTTGGACCATCATTTATTTTTCAACAGGACAATGACCCCAAACACACCTCCAGGCTGTGTAAGGGCTATTTGACCAAGAAGGAGAGTGATGGGGTGCTGCGCCAGATGACCTGGCCTCCACAGTCACTGGACCTGAACCCAATCCAGATGGTTTGGGGTGAGCTGGACCACAGAGTGAAGGCAAAAGGGCCAATAAGTGCTAAACATCTCTGGAAACTCCTTCAAGACAGTTGGAAATCCATTTCAGGTGACTACCTCTTGAAGCTCATCAACAGAATACCAAGAGTGTGAGGAGCAGCAATCAAAGCAAAAGGTGGCTACTTTGAAGAACCTAGAATATAAGACATATTTTCAGTTGTTTCACACTTTTTTGTTCAGTATATAATTCCACATGTGTTAATTCATAGTTTTGATGCCTTCAGCGTGAAGCTACAATATTCATGGTCATGAAAATAAAGAAAACTCTTTGAATGAGAAGGTGTGTCCAAACTTTTGGTCTGTACTGTAGATGACAAGCAGTGCAAAAGTTCAATTAGTCAGTAAATAAATGTGATAATGCAAGAAAAATCAGAAATACATACAATAAAAATAAATGTTTCCAGAATACTTTAAATGTTTTCATAATTAAAAAAATAAACTTATAAACTAATGGAAAAATCATAAGTTAACAGTCAAATTGCTTTATTTCAAAAGCATATATAATTATTTCGGTATTTATTCAATTATGTCATACTCCTGGATCCAGCTTTAACCATCCATCTCAGCAGAGACCCTCTATAACCCATCAAAGTCAGCTGGTTGAGGAACATTGTCATAGTCAAGGTGATTGGTCTGCAGTTGGGCCGCTGTGTTGGTCAACCAATCAAATGTCAGGCTATCTGACAAACCATGGTGACAGTTTATATGATTTCATCATGTACTCTTGAAATAAATGTATAATTTTAACACATGTTTTCAAGTTTTAAATACTGATTTACATGTTTAATTATTTAATAGTATGTTTAAGAAAATATTGACCATAAAACATTAATATATCTTTATTAAATCAAATGTTAGTAAATATAGTTTATTTGATCTACAGCTAATTACAGTTTTATTTAAAATGTCACATATAGAAATAATTATTTGACAAACGTTTTGGATTGTGGCACAGTTCTCACTGCTTTCGATTACGTAAACATACGTGACGGATTTTCTTAATAGGTATTTCGTAAACAGTAAATCCTTCAGCTGACATTAGCATACTTTATTGTATGAGGAGAGGAGAGGAGAGGAGAGGAGAGGAGAGGAGAGGAGAGGATCTTTGGTAACTTTAGTAAAGAAAAAGAGTAATTCAGGATTTTATTAGTAATTGATAAGAACATAACAGAAAGAAAATGAAAAAGGTTAAATTTGTTAAATTGACTCACCACTCAAACATAGCGATTGGTTGCTGAATGAATAAAGCAACTGAAAGATTTTACTCAGTTAATTTATAAAGATTTTTCACACAAATAAATCAACTTGTAAAATTTTATTATTTCTTCTGAAACTAAAAGTTTTAATTTCTGCTTCTTAAAACGAGGGCCACTGTCTCCATGAGCTTTCTGATCTGATTCGAATCCGTCTAAAGTATTTCTGCCCAGTACTGACGGCACTTGTCAGGCTTTGCTGAAACATTATCATTGAAACAGTCTGAAGGAAGCTGTTAAGATTAATATCATTGCTTCATTGATCTTGAGCTTATTTAGCAGCTTATGTACAGTTCTCATCACTAATAATTAGGGGATGTGACAAACAGGCATCCACATCTGTTACTTTAAATACTTATTTCAAAACTTTCAACACACTTTCATCATTTTATGATCGACTTAATTTAACTGTCCTGTTTAATTACTGGACTGACTCTGAAACACACTGAATGGATTATGTTGAAATCAATTTGAAAAAATTTAAGAAAATAAAAATGAGATCCATGTCTTTATAACACCTTTTTGCACATAACTTGTCATTAAAATGTTGATAGAAAGAAAAGTCCTGCTCTTTATTTGCATTGCCATAGGCTCTGGGAACAGCCATTCTCGTGACTCCTTGAATCGGACCAATTACGTTGTACATAGCACACAGGAGACCCGCCCCCTGCATGGAGTCACCCCCCTTCAGTCTGTAGATGCCTACTTGTTTCATCCACTCAATGATCAGTTTTCACATGACACCTCTCAGGTGTGTCTCATTTTAGAGAGTGGTTAGATCACAGTTAAAGGAAACAAACACTAACATGTTCAAATCACGCTCACACTGAGCCAGGTTCTGGTTCTGCTGAAGGTTTCTTCCTGTTAAAGGGAGTTCTCCTTTCCACTATCACCACAAGCATGCTCAGTATGGGGGATTTATGCTCTATCATCTGTCCACTGTCCCCTGGAATGAAGGTCTTCAGTATTGATATTAATCAGCATTAACATATTTAATGTAATAATTATACAACAGGAAACAGTTGAAGTATTTTATTACTCTTTGTGGTCGTGCTTTGGCAGCTTCTTCTCAGCTGGCGCTGTGCTTCAATAATAATAATACTAATACTAATAATCTTTAAAAAGAGTTGTAAAAGAATGATGTTTTAAAGTGAGAAATATTTGTTGTGCAGATGACTTGCCTCTGACCTTTCCTCTGCAGTGTGTTCAGGGTAAACGATTCTCCAGGGGCCTGAGCACCTTTTAAAGGTTCCAGAAGAGTCAATATACAGGTCCTTCTCAAAATATTAGCATATTGTGATAAAGTTCATTATTTTTCATAATGTCATGATGAAAATTTAACATTCATATATTTTAGATTCATTGCACACTAACTGAAATATTTCAGGTCTTTTATTGTCTTAATACGGATGATTTTGGCATACAGCTCATGAAAACCCAAAATTCCTATCTCACAAAATTAGCATATCATTAAAAGGGTCTCTAAACGAGCTATGAACCTAATCATCTGAATCAACGAGTTAACTCTAAACACCTGCAAAAGATTCCTGAGGCCTTTAAAACTCCCAGCCTGGTTCATCACTCAAAACCCCAATCATGGGTAAGACTGCCGACCTGACTGCTGTCCAGAAGGCCACTATTGACACCCTCAAGCAAGAGGGTAAGACACAGAAAGAAATTTCTGAATGAATAGGCTGTTCCCAGAGTGCTGTATCAAGGCACCTCAGTGGGAAGTCTGTGGGAAGGAAAAAGTGTGGCAGAAAACGCTGCACAACGAGAAGAGGTGACCGGACCCTGAGGAAGATTGTGGAGAAGGGCCGATTCCAGACCTTGGGGGACCTGCGGAAGCAGTGGACTGAGTCTGGAGTAGAAACATCCAGAGCCACCGTGCACAGGCGTGTGCAGGAAATGGGCTACAGGTGCCGCATTCCCCAGGTCAAGCCACTTTTGAACCAGAAACAGCGGCAGAAGCGCCTGACCTGGGCTACAGAGAAGCAGCACTGGACTGTTGCTCAGTGGTCCAAAGTACATTTTTCGGATGAAAGCAAATTCTGCATGTCATTCGGAAATCAAGGTGCCAGAGTCTGGAGGAAGACTGGGGAGAAGGAAATGCCAAAGTGCCAGAAGTCCAGTGTCAAATACCCACAGTCAGTGATGGTCTGGGGTGCCGTGTCAGCTGCTGGTGTTGGTCCACTGTGTTTTATCAAGGGCAGGGTCAATGCAGCTAGCTATCAGGAGATTTTGGAGCACTTCATGCTTCCATCTACTGAAAAGCTTTATGGAGATGAAGATTTCATTTTTCAGCACGACCTGGCACCTGCTCACAGTACCAAAACCACTGGTAAATGGTTTACTGACCATGGTATCACTGTGCTCAATTGGCCTGCCAACTCTCCTGACCTGAACCCCATAGAGAATCTGTGGGATATTGTGAAGAGAACGTTGAGAGACTCAAGACCCAACACTCTGGATGAGCTAAAGACCGCTATCGAAGCATCCTGGGCCTCCATAAGACCTCAGCAGTGCCACAGGCTGATTGCCTCCATGCCACGCCGCATTGAAGCAGTCATTTCTGCCAAAGGATTCCCGACCAAGTATTGAGTGCATAACTGTACATGATTATTTGAAGGTTGATATTTTTTGTGTTAAAAACACTTTTCTTTTATTGGTCGGATGAAATATGCTAATTTTGTGAGATAGGAATTTTGGGTTTTCATGAGCTGTATGCCAAAATCATCCGTATTAAGACAATAAAAGACCTGAAATATTTCACTTAGTGTGCAATGAATCTAAAATATATGAATGTTAAATTTTCATCATTACATTATGGAAAATAATGAACTTTATCACAATATGCTAATATTTTGAGAAGGACCTATATTGATTGAGAAGGAGGGTAGAAAACTGAGATTTATGGTTTAATACTGTACATCTGAATCCAGAAACTGAACTTTGTTTTAGACATTTTCCACTGTTAGATAATATTTGGTAAATAAAATGCAGATACAAGAACAATATCTTTCAGGGGCGGCACCAGTGTCCTGTTGGGAACAGGTAGAACAACTGAGAGTGTGCACCATTTCATTTACTGTGATGTCAGCAGACACACAAGATAATGACAACAAAGTGAGCACCTGTAAGTTACCAGAAAATATGTTTTTATCTGCTTAAGTGATTTCGAAAGAGCGTAAAGATCAAATAACAAGCAGGAAGTTAAGATGTCTAATGCTGATTTCAGGCAGAACGTCACAAGAGATAATCATCAGCCGATCATCAGTGAATCATCAGTGTTGTTTAAGTATGTTTATTTCTCTAAACGTATTGTTCTGGTGTTGTACATTTATTGTAATATAGGTTTAGCCAGATTCACTAAGTGTGTTGATTATATAAAAGCTCAACTAGGAAGAAAATTTGAACATTGGCAATACTTAAAAACTCTCTGCACTGTTGTTATTCTCAGCATCTGTTTCACTTTATTTATTATTGTCCCCAAAAGGACATTTTCCTTGCAGCCTGGTGAAAAACATAAAAAACACAAACACAGACATGATCATTCTAGAAAATTGTCACAAACAGTAAGAAAACTCCAGGGAAAATATCAATACAAATATTAATTAAAACCAATCAGACAAAGCAATCACACTGTGACGGAGCAGTTCTGTCCCTTCCGTTGAGAGAACGCACACACCTGTTCACACCCACACATCGCAATGCATGTACCTACACACCCATTCAATTACATGTCCCTCGCAGTATATGACAGCTACCGCCAGATTGCTTTACACATTCATCTTTCCTTCTTGTAGTCCGTGGCGACCAAGGGTGCACACTTGGAGGCGCACGTAGAAATCGGTACTCATACATTCACATTTAAACATAATGATATAAGTTTGTACTCACTCATGTAGCGTTGTCCGGTTGCCTGTGGCAGCTTGAGCAAAAGTGGGCGTAACGCTTCGTCCTGTTTATAAAGGAAGTCGGTACTCTTCCGTCAGAAAACTTAATGGTAGATTATTTTTAACTAAAGAAAACCAAGAGCGTCAGAATGAAAGGAAGAAGTTAATATTGATTGTTCTTGGGGTTATTAATGTGTTGGTTTTTCTGCGTAGTAAAATAAATGATTAATTGTTGGCTGATCTGATTGTGTGGTGGGGTTTAGGGTTTATAAGAAGAGCTTCTGCCTCTGCTGGTGTCAGTCTGGCCTGGTTACAGAGGAGGTAATGTTGATGGGCAGCACTAAGATAAAGATAAGATAAGGAGTTGTAAATATCATGTATATATCAAGTTTTTCCTCTCATCTTTTCTGCTACTCTGCACTTCAGTTTTTGGGAGGTGTGTAAATAAAAACCTCAACCTTCAGATGCTGACATGCCCTCTGTGATTTTTTCCACTTTTTGGAGTCAAGTTGATGGTGTCCAGGCCCACCACATGGGCAACTAGAAGGAACCCACGACACACACCCAATCTCATTTTATATGTATCTGAATAATGGCCTGAGTTTTTCCATCTGTTGGTCTGTTGTTCATAAATGTTTCTGTTAGATCTGCTAATTTGATACCTATAATTTTGTTGGACTGTTTTACTTTTTGTTACACTGTGATTTTGTCTCCTACTGATAGATTGCTGAACCAGGTGATAAAAACAAATGTAAGGACAGATGCTATCATAGAAATGTAGAAAATAGTCATTGAGTTTTTACAAAAACCAAATTGATTTAATTTTCAAAGGAAGCGCAATCTTAAAAGAGCTTTTTTAAGAGCTCTTTTAAGATTGCACTTTGCAATCTTAAATTGCACTTTGCTAACCAAAATTTTTACAAAATGTCAGCTTCTTGTCAATGACAACATCCAGTTACCTCTAGCACAGGTTCCCCTTTAACAAGAGCTAGATGTGGTGGACTTGATTTCTTCCTAAAATCTATACACATATGTTTGGTTTTGGTGAAATTTAGCTTTTAGTAGGTTAGTCATCTGACCAGGTGAGTCATCCTCTTCCTGCAACAGGCTGGTAAAGTGTTACCCGCAAACTTCAAAATGTGTCTTCCTGTATACTGTGTCCTGCAATGGTTTGTGTACAGGATCTACAATAAGGAAGAGAAAGTGCACAGCAAATTTGAAATTGCAAATTTAACACCCTCAGAGTTAAAATGAACACTTTCCCAGGATTTATATGGGAACCACTGGCAAAGTGTTAAATTAACACTTTTTATTTAGTTAAAATTATTAACACTAGGCAGTGTTGCTTAACAAACTCTTACAGTGTTAAATATTAACACTACAGGATGACTTAAAATTATTAACACTGTGACAGTGTTGTCTAACAAACTCTTAGTGTTAAATATTAACCCTAACCCTTAAATATTAACACTGTGACAGTGTTGTCTAATAAACTGTTACAGTGTTAAATATTAACCCTAACCCCTAACCCCTAACCCTAACACCCACTACACAACCGAGGACGTTTAGAAAAAATATTTAAAATGAATTGGCTACTTAACCTAAATTGTTCAAAACTATATTTTAGAGAGAAATTTAGTTTAACGTTAACCCACAATGTCTTAATATGACATGAAATGTACGCTAACGTTCGGGCAGGTCTGCTTAAAGTTAGCAAAAAACGGCGACGAAAACTTGTTATAAATGCCAATAAATTTTAATCTGTCCCCAAATTTAGAAACGAGTCAGCGTAAACACATTTTAATAAAAGTAGCAATTTGATTTGTGAAATTTTACTCACCAGTCTCTCCTTCTCATGTCTCATGTCCCTAAACATTATTTTACTAAATCTGATAACTAAGGGTGCTGCACGGTGGCGCAGTTGGTAGCACTGTTGCCTTGCAGCAAGAAGGTCCTGGGTTCGATTCTCAGCTGGGGGTCTTTCTGCATAGAGTTTGCATGTTCTCCCTGTGCATGCGTGGGTTCTCACCAGGTACTCTGGCTTCCTCCCACAGTCCAAAGACATGCCTGTTAGGTTAATTGGTCACTCTAAGTTGCCCTTAGGTGTATGAATGAGTGTGTGCATGGTTGTTTGTGTGTTGCCCTGCGATGGACTGGCGACCTGTCCAGGGTGGACCCCGCCTCTCGCCCATAGACTGCTGGAGATAGCCTCCAGCTTCCCCGTGACCCACTATGGAATAAGCGGTAGAAAATGACTGACTGACTGATAACTAAGAAAAGACCATTAAGCCCCATTTCTCCAGAAAGTTTTGTCTCTTTTCCTAAATATTTCCTTAATATTTCTTTAAATATTATTCTAATAAATAAAGGCAGCTAATTAAACACCGTTGAGAATTAGTCATCCAGAAGGTTGGTTTTATTCAGCAGATCATTCTTTAAAACATTATTTTATTAAAATAATATTTTATCTGATATTACATTGTGAATGGTTGTCTAATGTTTGCAGATTATTGCCTAAGTTGGTTCCAAGACTAACTTAAC
Source organism: Girardinichthys multiradiatus (assembly GCF_021462225.1). Taxonomy (NCBI): domain Eukaryota; kingdom Metazoa; phylum Chordata; class Actinopteri; order Cyprinodontiformes; family Goodeidae; genus Girardinichthys; species Girardinichthys multiradiatus. Next base: position 39,411,687 of record NC_061813.1, read on the forward strand.
TTCACTTCCAGATTCTTCAAGATAATCCTTGGTTCTCTGTTTGTTTATATTGTACATAGTCCATTAGTCTTCATTATTCTTTAATTCTGCTTGGTACTTTAGTTGGATTGTTTTAGCAAAGTAAAGAGTTTGTTGATTGAAATATGTTTGACTTTGAGTTGACTTATTTTTGTTAATAAATTCTTGTATTTTAAGAAATTGTGTGAATTCATTCCATATATGTGCAGAGTTTATGCTGTTCAATAATGTCAGAGCTCGTCTCACACCTTTCTATTCTGTCCTAATACCATCGCCTTAATGGGCTGGTATTCACAGGACAACCCTTAACAGACCCAAATATTATTTAATAAAATATTAAAATATTAATATTAAAATATTAAACATTAAATAATATTCTCAGATTCATATTTACAACACATAGAAATGTAGAAAATAGTCATTGAATTTTTACAAACCAAATTGATTTAATTTTCAAAGGAAGCGCAATCTTAAAAGAGCTTTTTTAAGACCTCTTTTAAGATTGCACTTTGCAATCTTAAATTGCACTTTGCTAACCAAAATTTTTACAAAATGTCAGCTTCTTGTCAATGACAACATCCAGTTACCTCTAGCACAGGTTCCCCTTTAACAAGAGCTAGATGAGGTGGACTTGATTTCTTCCTAAAATCTATACACATATGTTTGGTTTTGGTGAAATTTAGCTTTTAGTAGGTTAGTCATCTGACCAGGTGAGTCATCCTCTTCCTGCAACAGGCTGGTAAAGTGTCACCCACAAACTTCAAAATGTGTCTTCCTGTATACTGTGTCCTGCAATGGTTTGTGTACAGGATCTACAATAAGGAAGAGAAAGTGCAGCCCAGAGAAGAACCAGTAGAGGAAAATGCTCCATATGACATAGAACCATTCAGCCAACATGCTGGGATCTGCCAGCAAGTATCTAACACCCGTACTCGTACTTGTCGTCTTCTGTCAGGAGATATAGTCCCTCCAGTGTGTCCTCAGCCAACCCCTGGGCCTCCTCCTGGTGTGACGTGCCTGAAACGAGGGAGGCGTCCAGGGGGCATTCAAAACAAATTGGCTGCGAACCGCCTCAGTGCATGTTGTACGTCTTGGCTGAAGGGAGCCAGCAAAACCACGTAGTCTGCAAAAAGCAGAGACGAAATCCGCTGGTCTCTAAACCAGACTTCCTCTGGCCCTTGGCTGTACCTAGAATTCCTGTCCATGAAAGTTAAGAACAGAATCAGGTGGAGAACATTATCCACTAGAGCGCAATGTCTCCAACATCCCCTGGAATCTGGAAAAAGCTCTCCCGGAGGTATGAGTTAAATACATCCTTGACAGTGTGCTGTGCTAGACGTCCCTAGCAGACCCTCACCACACGCTTGGGCCTGCCAAGTCGGTCCGGCTTTCTCCTCTACCAGCGGATCCAAGTATTCACCAGGTAGTGATTGATAGACAGCTCAGCCTTTCGTTTCTTGCTGACAATCTTTTATTTATTTATGAACATCACACCTGACACTTTTTTCACCTATTACAACCTTTTTAATCTGATATGTGAGAATGTGTTGCCTAATACACTCAAAGTTTTTCAAAATAGAATAGAATAGAATAGAATAGAATAGGTCTGTTTTGCCTCTTCATGAGGATAATTTGCACTCAAATACACAAGAAAACTAACCCCAAATAAAAAGCCTAAATTAAGGACGCTCTTCACTGAAAATAAACATCTGGTTTGGATTGCATCAAGTCCAAATGGAGACTCATTTCAGAGAATAAAGAAGCTGAAACATCTTCACTTGCAGACCTGGATTGTCAACTGCTCACCAAGTCATTTAATGTTGTGTTCAAACCATCTGTGTTATAGTAGCTCCTCTAGTCTCCATACAACTCTGACAGAGTTTTGTAATCATTGATTTAATTAGCGTGCACCTCCAGGTTCAAAATATGAAAGGTTCTTAAGGTCCAGACTCTATAGTCATTTTCACTATTTACAATTTCCTTTACAGAACACTGTCTTTCCTGAAAGTGTGACTCACCATATGTTCTTGAATGTAATCTGGAAACAGTATCTGGAATGTATTGTTGACACCTGATGCGCTGTGCTGTTGTCACATCAGGTTTTTAAATAATGTTCTTTACATTCCCATTTCACACATCATCAACCAGTGGAAAGGTAACTGCATACCTGTTGATCAACACAGTGTAGTGAATCATCATGTTACTCAGCTTGGTGTAAAGGTTTAAAACAGTAAGCAGTGCATGATCACACAAAACAATTATTGCTTAGATTTTAAATCTAATCAAGAGGCTGGCACTGAAATTAAATGTCATTTTAAACTCTGACCTGACTGACAAATAGTAATAGTAAAAAGTAACATTTTAGACATGGTAACCTGTAAAATAGTTGTGTTGAACATGTTTTACTTGCCTTTGGTAGATTTAGGCAGACTGCATATTTGGTTATGTTGAAATAAGATCACAAAAATGACTCAAGTCCTGGTTCAGATCTCGAAAGAACCCTAACAATGTAGAACCCTAAACGAGAACCAAATATCCACACTGTAACAGAACCTGACACCTTGACATTAACAACTTAACATTCTCTACCGTGACGTGAACAAAGGAAGATAATTACTGCGTATCTTTTTAAGAATCCAGACATACTATCAGTGTGACTCCAGAAAGAAACTAAAAAGCGTCAGCTGTGTCTAGACTTTCAGATGATAGGCGATTATAGAACATCAGTTTGTCACATACCAAACCAGTGTTTTAAGTTAATACTAATCATTGTAAACACAAGTCTTATCCGACCTGCTAAGATCCTTGGATGTTTGGGTTTTGGTTTTCATTTGTGTTTGTGTTTTGGTCATTTCTTGGTTTATTTATGTCCTATAGGTCTTGCCATATTCACTTCATTTGATAAGGTTTTTTCATACAGGTAATTCTCAGGTTAAATTTCTCACTTATTTCTTGTTTTCTGCCCTCTGTGTATTCTAGTTCGTTCTTTTACATTCACTGTTAGTCGTTCCCTCTTGATTTGTAGGTCCTTTGAGTCTTAGTTCAGCCCCCTTTTTTTATTCATTAGTCTCCCTTCCTCATGTTCCCTGCTTTCATTGTGCCACAACTGTTCCACATCACTGATTAGCTCTTCTGGTTGCTTTGTCATTTTCCACCCCTGCCTCAGTATTTAAGCTTCTGGTTTTTCATTGTTCCTTGCTGGATTCTCCCGTTACTCTCTCCATTACACTTCCTGTTTCTCTGTCTGTCCTCCATGCCCTCTTTTCCCTGATCAAGACCAGTAAGTTTTATCAGTAAATCATTCACTATGCTCAATGTCCAGCTCAAAACCTTCATAACATGACAGGCCCAGCATTTGTTTTCAACTTATTTGTACCAGTTTTGTTAACCTGATCTAAGTATTTTTTCAAAATTCAACAACTTTCAGATCAAACTTAACTGAATTTCTTTTAGTAAACAAAATTATTCAAATTAGAAGGAAAATCATTTTAATGACATGGGTTTTGTTCAGTTTTGTGGTTTAAGAACCCCAAAAAGGCATTTTATTTCTCACAGGCCAGGAGAATGAAAACTACCGTTTCTATAGGCCTATGCAGTGCTGTCACTGCTCTGGGTCTAATAATCCTGCTTCATGTAACAGGCAAATGGGGGAGGGGTTGTGCAAAAGTAAGACCCGTTATTTAGACATTTGTCTAAACATGTAATAAATGAATCTGCAAACCTAATTAAATGGAGTTTAAACGAAAATTCAACATGGAAGACTCACTACCCAATCAACGGCAGGTCCACACTTCTCCTCGGCCAATCATCTCCCAGGGCATCACTTTTAAAGACCTTCTGCATGGAAGACACCGCTCTTCTGCTGAGCTTCAACCCTCCTCCACCTCTTCTCCACCATAGACTCCCAACTCCTTCCATTCCAAGGCCTACGCCACCACCAGGATCGGAACCCAGGGGGGAAGACGTACCTAATCATAATCCTCAGATGTTTATTCAAACCCACTTCATCCTCAGCGTTTACGTCTTCCTCAGGGGTCCAAGCGCCAAAGAAATAATCTTTCATTAATAAACTCTTTAGCCGCCATCTTGTTGCTTCTCCATTATGTGAGTCTTTCCAGGTTGAAATGTAATTTATGCATTTTCATAGAATAGAAAATAGGAACGCCAGCTAATACAGCTCAGCCTCAAGCATATTGAATCATTTTAACTGAGAAAAACATTTACCTAAATGTAGACAAGTACTGTACATTAAGGTACCTCAAACCATACAGTTTGGTTTATGAATCAAAATTTTTATCAAGGATTACAAATTTTGTTTAAAGTTATTAACAATGGCTTTAGCACAACAATCATGTTGTTTAATTCCTGATAAGAATATTTAAAAACCTCCTGATACGCTGCACAAGTGAAGCAATGAAGCTGTATTGATGTTCATGTACAGGATGAGCAGCTTTTCTTGCTGCTTCCACCTCTTCATACATTTCATTGGTGTAGTATGTTCCTCCGTTTGCTGCCACCATCTCTTCAATCTTCTTCAACAGCTCTGTCACTTGATCTCTGTCGCTGCTGGTGTTTTCAAAAACGTGGAATCTGTCTGCATTTTTGGATGACCCACTGAAGCTCTGAATCACCTTAAAGCACATAATCTTGAATGCTTGAGTCAAGGTCTCCACCTCAGGTAAACAGAAGAATTATGAACTGGTTTGATTTTCAACCAAACAACTCCTGCAGGGCTTCCACTGAATTTCCCTCTTCTCTGGTGAATCTTCCAGCCTGGATCACCAGCAGGAAAACATGAGGACCTGGACAGGAGACCTGGACACATCTGACTATTTATCTTTTAATGAACTCTTCTGTTTTGTCCGTGTCCAGGATTCCAGGTGTGTCCACTACAGTAATTAACCTAATTAAACAAGTAGTTTTTTCTTTCTGGCAGGTTGTAGTCACCAACTCTGCAACTGGACAAGATTCAAACCGATCTTCTCCTAAAATGGTGTTCCCAACGGCACTTTTACCAACATCTGTTTTTCCAATCATCACAAGTCTCAGCGTTTGACCTGCACCACATTTATAAACACCTTACCTGTATGACAGAGAAATACATTATTAGGTCTAACGAGCCTAACAGACAAGCATGCATTCATTAGCAGGGTGTTTCTAATATTTTATCATCTTGCCTTTGACTTTAACAAGGCTGATTTTCCTGAAGACAAACTTCAATTGAAGTTGGACTTTCTCTGACATCATTAAATGATGCCCAACTTGAGAGTAAAAGATATTACTCCACTTACTGACCACTAATCACACAAAAAGTGCTTCAATTTCCTTACAGCTATATAAATAAGCCAAAGAGCCCAATGGGTCAGCCGTATGTTTGGAGGAGGAAGATTGGCACATACACTGTAAAGATCATCAGGTCTATGGTGAGTCATGGTGGTGGCTCAGTAATGCTCTGGGACCGCCCTCAGGTGGAAAGCTGGAGGGGGCGGCAGGCTATAAATTCTGGCCAAAATATATTTACTTTCATTTAGCCTCACATCACATTTGAGACACAACATAGAGTTGTTTGGGCTTAAACCTGGTAAGCAATCAATTATTTGTTTTTCAATTAGGTCTGCCTAATATATCATCTAAAAAGGGTTTTCTGTCATGCATTTCATATTTTACTTGATGGAGCAGCTTATAGAAAGACGTACATAAACAAATTAGCAACTTTTTATGTCTGTGTTCTGATGTCATTCTGATTCTAACAAAACAATCCATGTAAAAACATTTGTTTTTTTATTTCATTTTATTTATCCTGTTCGCTCATGGAGATGACCTGCATCGTGTACGGATGACTTTGGAAATGTGCAGCAACAGGCATTTTCTGTTTGAAATCAAGAACTGAGATCCAGATCAAAGAGATGATCTGATAAGGACTGTAAATGACATGACAAAAAAAACAACAGACACGTGTTAAAACTATTTTTAAAAAGTGGATTAAAGGGACGATTATGCATTAATGTTAATTCAAAAGCAAAACATACTAAATCAGACTTTACTTTAAATGCTAATAAATAACTCAACGCCTCTGAGATTTAATTATGATAATAAAAGATTATATTTTTTAATTTTAATCAGACAGTTCTCTAAACTGTTGTGACTAAATGCATTTGTTTCCCAGTAAAAGGTTTTAAGTTCATCCAATCTCTTTACATTGTTTTTACAGTTTATCACACAGAATTAAAAACTGTTGACACTAAACACTCCATAAAGTTAATTCGAACTATGACAGCTCATACAGGTAAATACAGGATAACCGTATAAGTTTTCAGCTAAACCTAAATGCTTCAATCAGAGAGAGTGATTAAACAGAAACAGCTTGAATTAAAATTACATGCTGGGAAGAATGAAAAACAAGTTACTTAAATATAAGGTCCACAGCTGTGGAAATTATGGTCCATGAAGATAATAGATCCAGAACTCAGAGAAGGGAGCAAAATCTTCACCTGTGAATATAACAAAACTTTAATGGCAAACAACCATCAGGACCAGGAAACAAGAAATCAAACAAGAAGTGACCTGAAAAACAAAACATTTGAAAAATAAAATAGGAAACTAAATGATCAAATAGTGTAATAAAACATACTCGTAGATACCTGCTTTACCCAGGACCGGGTCACAGGGATAGCAGACTTAGTAAAGACGCCCAGACTTCCCTCCACCCAGACACCTCCTCCAGCTCCTCTGGGAGGAGCCCAAGACTTCCCTTACGGCCTTACAGCCACAGCTACGGTTGGCAGCATCGACAACAGAGGTGGAGAACATAGTACAGGGTTCACAAGAAAAACAATAGTGTGCTTGGTTTTAACATAACTTTATTCTTTCATGAGTTATTTACAAGTTTCTGACCACTTATAAAATGTGTTCAATGTGCTGCCCATTGTGTTGGATTGTCAATGCAACCCTCTTCTCCCATTCTTCACACACTGATAACAACACCACTGTAATAGTGATTTCTAAGATTATTGACCAGTTTACTATGGTGGTGATTGTAGAGTGTACACTGGTAAAATGTCTGTAAGACCTCCAAGTCAATGGTCAGGCCAGATGATGTTTTACGGTTTCTTTAATAAGCAGATTCAGACACAAGGTACGGGTGTTTGTGGTTCTACAAAACAGAACACACAAATAAAACATTTGTGTATAATTCATTGTAATCACAGCTTCCCATTAGAGTAGATTACATAAAATATTACAGTCACAAGCTGCATTTTTTGTCTGACTATTTGGCCCAAAGGCCTTTATTTGTATCCTGAACTATATTTGGTAACAAATGAAATATACCATTTAATCATTAGTCTAGTCCCGTGTTTCAACCACGTATAATGTGGAGATCAAGTTAGAAAAAGGGCACTAAATATGATATAAATCACCAACTCAAGGTAAAACTTAGCTTTGTTAGCCATACCTTCTATTACGTAAAAAGAGGAAACAGAAAATGTCTAGAACAATAAACCTAATTAACAATTTATCCTTATAGAACAGTATAGGCTACACAACTCACCAGTCTTATGGACGCACAGTCTCAAAGATACTACATAAACTATATCCAAACTCATCTTCTGATGATTCTCACTTCTTTGTTTTCATCTACTCCTAACATCACCCTAGTGGTGAGCTCGAAAACTGCACCACAGTCCTGCCTGTGATAGCAAAATAAGTGTGAATATTGTCTTTTTTCATATTTGTAGGGGAAATTAACTAAAACAAGTTCTTGAACAGTAAATTAGGTTGCAGTTTAAAGGAGAGTAATGGTTTCGTTTTCAAATCCATGCACCAGAGAGCGCCATAGAGTCAGGTTTACCAGTATTAGATGTTGCTGACAAACCTGAAATAATAACTGGCTACAAGAATCTAGTCATTCAGTCGATTCTGGAATTTATGTCTCAAGATATTCAACACATAGAAAGATAACACTTTAAGTAAAGATTACAGAGAAAACATCAAGTCTAATATAGGCCAGCAACAAAAAATTAAATTCAAGAAGAATCAAAACATGTCAACTTAAACTAAGTTTTCAAGAACCTATTAGACTGAAAGCCAAGAGAAACCTGGCTATGCTTGGCTGGCCCAAGGTTTCCTGGACTATTCACCTGGTGGCAATCAATGGCTTTTTTGTTGATACATGTTGTTGATAAAAATTTCAAATTTAAAAAGGTTATTTGGTTTCCAGATATTCAGACAAGAAAACTACACATCTAAAATAAATAACCCAAACTGATGCAGGTGCAGAGAATGGTGCTATTCGCTCATCCCTTCTGTTTCTCTGCCTGTGTTCCTCATCCTGCCTTCCTGTGAGTTTTTAAGTGATTATTATCAAATCCTCACTATGTTCACCGCAAGTTCTTCTATGAGTTTTGGCCCTTTGCCTAACCTACACATCCCGACAGTTTTTATTAAAAAAAACATTTTACCTCAAGTTAGAATGTCAGGATGGGTTGAGGTCAGCATCAACGGCCATAATCGATTCTGTGGAAGAGATTACAAATAGTTTAGATAGGAAGAAATATGGAGTGGGAATATTTACTGACTTAAAAAAAGCCTTCGATACTCTGAATCATAAAATATTATTTAAAAAACTGGAAAGATATGGCACTGGGGGAGTGGCTTTGAGTCGGATTCAAAGTTATTTAATGAAGAGACACCAGTATGTGAGGATGGGTGTTTGGGCTTTGCTTGTTGGGTCCCACAGTGATCTGTTTTGGGTCCAATGTTGTTTAATTTATATATTAATAATATTTGTAATGTATCCAAGTTATTAAACTTAATTCTATTTGAGGATGACACCAATATATTTTACTCTAGTGATAGTTGTAGTGATTTAGTATACAATATAAATGATGAACTTCTTAAACTAAAATCATGGATGGATATCAAGACATTATCTCTGAATTTTAATACAACTAAAGTAATGTTCTTTGGAAATTATAAGGACAACTTAAACTGAGTAATGAATGTAACTGGTGTTGATATTGAGACCATGTCAGAAACTACATTTTTGGGAATAACTATTGACAGCAAATTGAGCTGGAAACCACACATACAAAGTAAAGTTTCTAAAAGCCTTTCAATTATTAACAAGTTTAAATAGTTCTTGGAATATTATGCACTATGATTATTGTATTTTACATTAGTTTTGCTGTACTTAACCTCCTGTATAGAAATCTGAGGCAATAACTATAGAAGTTTAATTTAATCCCCTCTTTATACTCCAAAAACGTGCTGTGAGAGTTATACATAAAATAAGATTTTGTGATCACACTAATACTTTATTTTGGCAGTCTAAATTGCAAAATTGTTTTGATTTAGTAGATCATTATACTGCGCAACTCCTATATAAAGCAAATAATTACCTACTAACACCCAAAAGCTCTTTACACAGAGAGAATGGGGTTATTATCTGAGGGGCTGTGATAACTTTAAGGTCCAAGCGGTGAGAAACACTAGGAAATGTGTGTGTGTGTGTGTGTGTGTGTGTGTGTGTGTGTGTGTGTGTGTGTGTGTGTGTGTGTGTGGGTGGTGTTGGAACCGATTGGGTTCGCAGCTCAAGCTATATCCAAATATTCATCAATTTAAATCAAGATATAAAGAAACAGTTTGGTCACAATACTTGGTTATTGGCAGGGGGGTCTGATTGGAACTGTAATTTATATTTATATATTGTGGTCATAATAACAATATATTGACTTTATGAATTATTTTATTTATGTATATTATTATTATTGATTTAATATGCTATGTTGATATGACTGAAGATTTAGTTACTAAGCTGTAAATGGCAGCAATCATGTAATTTCTTAAGGAATGGGAATGGGGGGTCGGAGTAAATCTTTTCTCATCCCACTCCTTTCCAAGTCATTCTTCTTCTTATTATTATTGTTATTATTATTATTAATGTATTCTGCAGTACACCCTACTTATATTGTTTTTGTTTTATATGTGTTTCTTACTGGTTTGGAATAAACCTTTAAATAATAAAATGTCAGATATAATTTCACTGATTGAATGAGTAACAAAACATGCTGAACTTGTTCACGTTCTTCTAATTTTTCAATTGTACCTGTTTGTAATCTGTGATTACTATAAAGAAATAAGAGTTTAAATTTCATATATTAATTCACGGATCAGTATTTAAAGTTACCCTATGATAAATGAATATATGTCATTTTAAAGCTTATTGAGGTCCTAAATTAATAGAATAGTGTTATGATTTGGGGTTGTTTGGTTTTTGGTTTCATGTTTTTTCCTTATATGTTTTTCACTGCTCAACTTTTGAATCATGCTTCTGTTTATTATTCTCCTGTTTATGCTTTTGTTTCATGTTTTTCTAGTTATAGTTCTATTGGTTTGTTTCCTTGGATTTGTGTTCTGTCACGTTTTGTTCTCTGTTAATTATCTTTATCTGGTTCACCTGCTCCAAACTAATCTGTCTCCTAGTTCCACCTGGTTTACACTCCATAAATACACACCTGTTCTGTCATTCGGCGCGGAAACATTTCTCAGATCATGTCTTGTTTTTTGATCAATTTAATCATTTTTGCTTAGAATTCCTTGTGTGTTAAATAAGTTTTTTAAAAGTTGATTGTGTTCCTGCTTAGACGGGGGTCTTTCCGTGTGGAGTTTCCATGTTCTTCTCATGCAAGCATGTTATTTTATTTTTTGATCATGCCAAGCCTGTCTCGCCTGCCCGTTTGTTGCTTTGTTCCTGCCTCCTGCTGTGAGTGAGTTTCTGTTATTAAACCTTTTTCACTTACCATCACGCTGCCTGCTCGTCTGCATTCTGGGGTCCTATATCTGGCAAACCATAACAGAATAGGCTTGTTCATATTTAGAAACACTTTGACATCTGACCTCTCCCAGGTCCTAAAGGACCTGATATTTTAATGAATTATGGGTGCCACCAGCATGGATCATAGCTGGGTGTTTGTGCGCCCCACAGCCTTTCAGTCAGCATATTTCCAGTGGTGAGATGTATGTCATATGTCTGCCAGTCAGCAGTAATGTTCGTCTGCAGCTCAATGTCTGGAAATGCACACATTAGACCACAAAGTGACTGCTAACACAGCAACAACATTTACATTAGCAGATGAGCTTAAAAAGTTTTATGTCACTGATTTGATCACTGGTTTGAAATTGAATTGTGATTTTAGAAACATAAGGTTTACTATATTTATAATGTTGGGCTAAATGAGGACAGAGAGGTTTAATGAGCACAAAGGACTTTATAAACTTGTTTTTAAGTTTAGAGTAGAAACCAGAAAACTTGATGACTAAGAACATTTTGAAGAGATCTTATGATAAATGAAGTACATTTGCTCAGTTAAAATTGTAGTTATTTTTATGATATTTTACAATCTACTCCAATTCGTTAGTCAGTCATTTTCTACCGCTTATTCTATAGTGGGTCGCGGGGAAGCTGGTGCCTATCTCCAGCAGTCTATGGGCGAGAGGCGGGGTACACCCTGGACAGGTGCATTTGATACAGTCGATCATAATATTCTCTTAGAAAGGCTGGAATATGCTGTAAGGATCAGGGTAACAGCGCTAGGCTGGTTTAAATCTTATCTGTCTGACAGATTCCAGTTTGTTCATGTAAATGATAAATCATCTTTAAACTCCAGGGTTAATTGTGGAGTACCACAGGGTTCAGTACTTGGGCCCTGTGCGTCGCTAAGACTGTAAATCGGAGAAGCTTAGTCCACAAGGCTGAAGGAAGTCATTGCATGTCATAACAGATTTAGATATTAACCGTCATTAATTTATCTTATTTATATTTAAGTATATATAACTTTCAGTTTTGATATGGGCTACATAGGTAGTTGCATATAGTGTCATTGTGGGGCGCTGACTCATTATTTTCAATAAAATAGAGCAAAAAATGTCCATGGTCTCTTACTGGACAATAATTAAATCATCATTAGTTCAAATTGATCCAACATAATCATCAGTAAACATATCAATTGAAATCATGCTGTGTTTGGCACTGGATGGTTGTCTTGGGTTTGATTAACAGTCTCTAGACACTTAATGTCTTCCTCTTCTATCTCCACCCTCTTTCCTGTCAAACTACTTCAATAAAGGTCACATTCAAAAAGAAATGAAACAATAATGATCTAATCAGAAAACAAACTATCTTGAGCACCACTTCAACAAGCAGTTATAACAGTTAATTTACCAAATATTTGCTTGTAGTTTAATGTGAGGTTTACCATATTTCTGATGATTGGACATCATTTAAGAACCAACAGCACTCTAAGGCCAGTCTGAAACCATTTCTGGTTAATAAATTGTTTACTTCAGATTAGCGCATGAGTGTAGGGGTCTCCCTCTTAAAAGAGGAGGTCGTCATATTTAAAAAGGATACTTATATTCTGTCCTTAACTAAATAGCCTCATCAAGTCTCATCATGCTGCCAACATTCATACAACAATAAGTAGATCTTAACAAGATTCAATGCACAGGTAACAAACTGATTTTAATCTAATTTTTCTTGTAATAATATTTAATTGTGTATATGAATATCTTGAATCATTCTTAAAATATACTCACACCACACCTTTTTGTGTTTATGTGCTTTTAATGATAATATGCTGTAATATTATACCATGATGCTGTTTAAACTGGTAAAATGTTTGTTTCATGCTAAAATCTAAAGAAATCAAGTGTCTGACATTTATTAATTAATTTACGGTTAACAGATAAAAAATTAAATTAAAGCACTTATATTTTTTTATTTCTATATTTTTTTAAGTTTTAATGATAAAGTATAACTAAAGAATAATTAAAATGTACATAAAATTTCAAAATATGCACCATGAGTGGACATATTATTACTTTACAAGAAAATATGCCTTATGTTATAAAATAAAATCTACGTTCAGTTATTGTTTCTGTAGATTATTTTACATATTTTCATGGTAAATGTAATCATTTTTGCTTAGAATTCCTTGTGTGTTAAATAAGTTTTTTTAAAGTTGATTGTGTTCCTGCTTAGACGGGGGTCTTTCCGTGTGGAGTTTCCATGTTCTTCTCATGCAAGCATGTTATTTTATTTTTTGATCATGCCAAGCCTGTCTCGCCTGCCCGTTTGTTGCTTTGTTCCTGCCTCCTGCTGTGAGTGAGTTTCTGTTATTAAACCTTTTTCACTTACCATCACGCTGCCTGCTCGTCTGCATTCTGGGGTCCTATATCTGGCAAACCATAACAGAATAGGCTTGTTCATATTTAGAAACACTTTGACATCTGACCTCTCCCAGGTCCTAAAGGACCTGATATTTTAATGAATTATGGGTGCCACCAGCATGGATAATAGCTGGGTGTTTGTGCGCCCCACAGCCTTTCAGTCAGCATATTTCCAGTGGTGAGATGTATGTCATATGTCTGCCAGTCAGCAATAATGTTCGTCTGCAGCTCAATGTCTGGAAATGCACACATTAGACCACAAAGTGACTGCTAACACAGCAACAACATTTACATTAGCAGATGAGCTTAAAAAGTTTTATGTCACTGATTTGATCACTGGTTTGAAATTGAATTGTGATTTTAGAAACATAAGGTTTACTATATTTATAATGTTGGGCTAAATGAGGACAGAGAGGTTTAATGAGCACAAAGGACTTTATAAACTTGTTTTTAAGTTTAGAGTAGAAACCAGAAAACTTGATGACTTAGAACATTTTGAAGAGATCTTATGATAAATGAAGTACATTTGCTCAGTTAAAATTGTAGTTATTTGTATGATATTTTACAATCTACTCCAATTCGTTAGTCAGTCAGTCATTTTCTACCGCTTATTCTATAGTGGGTCGCGGGGAAGCTGGTGCCTATCTCCAGCAGTCTATGGGCGAGAGGCGGGGTACACCCTGGACAGGTGCATTTGATACAGTTGATCATAATATTCTCTTAGAAAGGCTGGAATATGCTGTAAGGATCAGGGTAACAGCGCTAGTCTGGTTTAAATCTTATCTGTCTGACAGATTCCAGTTTGTTCATGTAAATGATAAATCATCTTTAAACTCCAGGGTTAATTGTGGAGTACCACAGGGTTCAGTACTTGGGCCCTGGGGCGTCGCTAAGACTGTAAATCGGAGAAGCTTAGTCCACAAGGCTGAAGGAAGTCATTGCATGTCAAAACAGATTTAGATATTAACCGTCATTAATTTATCTTATTTATATTTAAGTATATATAACTTTCAGTTTTGATATGGGCTACATAGGTAGTTGCATATAGTGTCATTGTGGGGCGCTGACTCATTATTTTCAATAAAATAGAGCAAAAAATGTCCATGGTCTCTTACTGGACAATAATTAAATCATCATTAGTTCAAATTGATCCAACATAATCATCAGTAAACATATCAATTGAAATCATGCTGTGTTTGGCACTGGATGGTTGTCTTGGGTTTGATTAACAGTCTCTAGACACTTAATGTCTTCCTCTTCTATCTCCACCCTCTTTCCTGTCAAACTACTTCAATAAAGGTCACATTCAAAAAGAAATGAAACAATAATGATCTAATCAGAAAACAAACTGTCTTGAGCACCACTTCAACAAGCAGTTATAACAGTTAATTTACCAAATATTTGCTTGTAGTTTAATGTGAGGTTTACCATATTTCTGATGATTGGACATCATTTAAGAACCAACAGCACTCTAAGGCCAGTCTGAAACCATTTCTGGTTAATAAATTGTTTACTTCAGATTAGCGCATGAGTGTAGGGGTCTCCCTCTTAAAAGAGGAGGTCGTCATATTTAAAAAGGATACTTATATTCTGTCCTTAACTAAATAGCCTCATCAAGTCTCATCATGCTGCCAACATTCATACAACAATAAGTAGATCTTAACAAGATTCAATGCACAGGTAACAAACTGATTTTAATCTAATTTTTCTTGTAATAATATTTAATTGTGTATATGAATATCTTGAATCATTCTTAAAATATACTCACACCACACCTTTTTGTGTTTATGTGCTTTTAATGATAATATGCTGTAATATTATACCATGATGCTGTTTAAACTGGTAAAATGTTTGTTTCATGCTAAAATCTAAAGAAATCAAGTGTCTGACATTTATTAATTAATTTACGGTTAACAGATAAAAAATTAAATTAAAGCACTTATATTTTTTTATTTCTATATTTTTTTAAGTTTTAATGATAAAGTATAACTAAAGAATAATTAAAATGTACATAAAATTTCAAAATATGCACCATGAGTGGACATATTATTACTTTACAAGAAAATATGCCTTATGTTATAAAATAAAATCTATGTTCAGTTATTGTTTCTGTAGATTATTTTACATATTTTCATGGTAAATTTAATCATTTTTGCTTAGAATTCCTTGTGTGTTAAATAAGTTTTTTAAAAGTTGATTGTGTTCCTGCTTAGACGGGGGTCTTTCCGTGTGGAGTTTCCATGTTCTTCTCATGCAAGCATGTTATTTTATTTTTTGATCATGCCAAGCCTGTCTCGCCTGCCCGTTTGTTGCTTTGTTCCTGCCTCCTGCTGTGAGTGAGTTTCTGTTATTAAACCTTTTTCACTTACCATCACGCTGCCTGCTCGTCTGCATTCTGGGGTCCTATATCTGGCAAACCATAACAGAATAGGCTTGTTCATATTTAGAAACACTTTGACATCTGACCTCTCCCAGGTCCTAAAGGACCTGATATTTTAATGAATTATGGGTGCCACCAGCATGGATCATAGCTGGGTGTTTGTGCGCCCCACAGCCTTTCAGTCAGCATATTTCCAGTGGTGAGATGTATGTCATATGTCTGCCAGTCAGCAGTAATGTTTGTCTGCAGCTCAATGTCTGGAAATGCACACATTAGACCACAAAGTGACTGCTAACACAGCAAAAACATTTACATTAGCAGATGAGCTTAAAAAGTTTTATGTCACTGATTTGATCACTGGTTTGAAATTGAATTGTGATTTTAGAAACATAAGGTTTACTATATTTATAATGTTGGGCTAAATGAGGACAGAGAGGTTTAATGAGCACAAAGGACTTTATAAACTTGTTTTTAAGTTTAGAGTAGAAACCAGAAAACTTGATGACTTAGAACATTTTGAAGAGATCTTATGATAAATGAAGTACATTTGCTCAGTTAAAATTGTAGTTATTTGTATGATATTTTACAATCTACTCCAATTCGTTAGTCAGTCAGTCATTTTCTACCGCTTATTCTATAGTGGGTCGCGGGGAAGCTGGTGCCTATCTCCAGCAGTCTATGGGCGAGAGGCGGGGTACACCCTGGACAGGTGCATTTGATACAGTCGATCATAATATTCTCTTAGAAAGGCTGGAATATGCTGTAAGGATCAGGGTAACAGCGCTAGGCTGGTTTAAATCTTATCTGTCTGACAGATTCCAGTTTGTTCATGTAAATGATAAATCATCTTTAAACTCCAGGGTTAATTGTGGAGTACCACAGGGTTCAGTACTTGGGCCCTGGGGCTTCGCTAAGACTGTAAATCGGAGAAGCTTAGTCCACAAGGCTGAAGGAAGTCATTGCATGTCAAAATAGATTTAGATATTAACCGTCATTAATTTATCTTATTTATATTTAAGTATATATAACTTTCAGTTTTGATATGGGCTACATAGGTAGTTGCATATAGTGTCATTGTGGGGCGCTGACTCATTATTTTCAATAAAATAGAGCAAAAAATGTCCATGGTCTCTTACTGGACAATAATTAAATCATCATTAGTTCAAATTGATCCAACATAATCATCAGTAAACATATCAATTGAAATCATGCTGTGTTTGGCACTGGATGGTTGTCTTGGGTTTGATTAACAGTCTCTAGACACTTAATGTCTTCCTCTTCTATCTCCACCCTCTTTCCTGTCAAACTACTTCAATAAAGGTCACATTCAAAAAGAAATGAAACAATAATGATCTAATCAGAAAACAAACTATCTTGAGCACCACTTCAACGAGCAGTTATAACAGTTAATTTACCAAATATTTGCTTGTAGTTTAATGTGAGGTTTACCATATTTCTGATGATTGGACATCATTTAAGAACCAACAGCACTCTAAGGCCAGTCTGAAACCATTTCTGGTTAATAAATTGTTTACTTCAGATTAGCGCATGAGTGTAGGGGTCTACCACTTAAAAGAGGAGGTCGTCATATTTAAAATGGATACTTATTTTCTGTCCTTAACTAAATAGCCTCATCAAGTCTCATCATGCTGCCAACATTCATACAACAATAAGTAGATCTTAACAAGATTCAATGCACAGGTAACAAACTGATTTTAATCTAATTTTTCTTGTAATAATATTTAATTGTGTATATGAATATCTTGAATCATTCTTAAAATATACTCACACCACACCTTTTTGTGTTTATGTGCTTTTAATGATAATATGCTGTAATATTATACCATGATGCTGTTTAAACTGGTAAAATGTTTGTTTCATGCTAAAATCTAAAGAAATCAAGTGTCTGACATTTATTAATTAATTTACAGTTAAAAAATGTTGTGCTAGAATTAAAGCACTTATATTTTTTTATTTCTATATTTTTTTAAGTTTTAATGATAAAGTATAACTAAAGAATAATTAAAATGTACATAAAATTACAAAATATGCACCATAAGTGGACATATTATTACTTTACAAGAAAATATGCCTCAAGTTATAAAATAAAATCTACGCTCAGTTATTGTTTCTGTAAATTATTTACATATTTTCATGATAAATTTAATCGTTTTCGCTTAGAATTCCTTGTGTTTTAAATAAGTTTTTTAAAAGTTGATTGTGTTCCTGCTTAGACGGGGGTCTTTCCATGTGGAGTTTCCATGTTCTTCTCATGCAAGCATGTTATTTTGTTTTTTACTGAACTCCTCCAGCTTCTCTAAACTAAGACCAAAAACATGCATGTTCGGTCAATCAGCCACAAACTGTTCTCAGTTTGTCTGTGTTGGTCTTGTGATAACCAGGAGACCTGTCAGTGGAGCAGCACCTCACTTGCCATCTGAGGACTTCCTGGAGATTGAAAAACAAAACTAGACAATGATCCCTAAATTTAGCAGGGTAGCATTAGGATTATATTTCTCTTAGATTATATTAAACATTTATAATGTCACAGGAAACCACTGTGACATTTGTTACTTTGTTTAAAGGAATATCAGCGCTAATATGCTAAAGCTGTATAAGGCTGCCAGCTTGATCAAAAAGCTTCATCACTAAACTAAGTCTCTCCAAAGTCAGCCATGAGGGGAGTAAAATTAACAAGTTACTGTAGTTTTCTAGAACCTCTAGTTGTTTGGAATCAGCTGGTTAGAGGAACTGATGCAGCCAGCAAGCTTGGGCAATGTAACTTTAATGCAGAAATATGGATACTTAAAGAAAGAAATTCTTAAAGATACTATTTTGCATCAAAATCAATACTAACTGACCCATTTCATCTCCCCAGGTTGGCACACAACCTCACACAACAGCTCTGTAGGAACACGGTTAGGTGCCTTTCAGTGGCAGATGCTGGTCTTTCAAGGAGGGGAAGCTCAATTTCAAGATCGCTGATTCACTGATTCACTCATTTCGATGTCAATCAAAAAGGGATTCAGCCTCAGACAGATCATCCAATCATCATGCAGAAGCTGAGCGTCCAGGCCAGCCGAGGTCAGCCCACTGCCCCATAGACCCCCAGAGACGCTGAGCGTCCGATAGGCGGGACAAAGCCCAGTATTTCTGCTTCTCTATTGAACTCACTGTTTAAAGCACTGTGAAGCTGCGGGAATGAGTGAGAGGAAAGCCACGTCATTACCAGTGATAAGAAGCTGATTTTGAACAAAAGTTGAGCGCGTTGTAGCGCATATTTAGTCAATGTCATGTACACACAACAGTACATATTTGATCACTTATTTTTGACATTTTAGGGGCAGCTGAGCTTCCCTTGCAGTCTTAGAGCAATCGCCACTGGTGCCTTTGGTCACTCAGCTTTGACCACCTCTAAACTGCCACTAAGGGGGGGGCCTGTTTTGTCTAATATTAGACCTTGGTGACACCATATTTAGGAGTTTTGAACCTCCTGCAGATATCACCAACTTAACCCAAGATTTAGGTTTACCCAACATGAAGCTCCAAAGCAACTTTGCAATGACACTGTGTTGTGTTCGAAAGCATCAGAGTGAATTAGACCAAACAAAACAAACCCTCTTCTCACATGAAGCTTCACAGTTTAATAGTCCAAGCAGAACCCACTAACTGGGATGCACCTCCAACTGATGTCCCTTTATTTTTATTAACTAGTGGGAAAAAAACACAAAATCTCTTCTCAGGATGGACACTCTTGAGAAAATCACCAACTTAACCCAAGCAAAACGTTTACCCAACATGAAGCTCCAAAGCAGCTTTGAGGAGTTTACACTTGGTTCCACTGGTGATGAAGATGATAAAACCTACTTGTTCTGCCTGGAGTGCTCCTCTCCAGGCCTGTACCGGTGCAGACGTAGCGGCCTGGTGTTTGACATGAAGGGAGAAGGAGACGTGTTCTACAGGATTGTTCCTTGGAGCAGAACTTTACTGAGCCAACATGACAAGAAGCCTGCAGGACCTCTGTTTGACATCAGATGTCAGCAGCAGTCTGTGGTTCAGCTTCATCTCCCACACTGTGAGATCCGCTCCACAGGTGGATGTCACTTCCTGTCAGTCGCTCATGTTCATGATGAAGGCATCGAGTTTATCAGGCCTGAGAAGATCACAGAAACTCACGTCATCATCAGCATCACAGGGTTTTCTGCTTTTGGTATCGTCAAGGATGAAGATTCTCCCCCTGTTCCGATCCGAGCCTTGGTTCTGCTGTTCTACAAGCCTCCAACTGATCCTGATGTCACATCTTTCCTCAATGTGTTGCTTCTTCCAAGGAACATTGTACTCGAGGAGTTGCAAGAAAAAAGAAATAAATTATTTGGAGAACAGATGTTCATAGACACACCCCAAGAGTGTAAACTCCAACCAAATCATGATTATACTCTGTCCACCTGTCCTTCAGATGACTCCATTAAAGTTCAACCAAAAGAAGCTACATTTAATGAAGACCCCTGCAACAACTTCTTAACATCAATCCAGGTGGTTTTGAAAACCATTGTAGGAAACATCAACCTAACTTTGGTGGAAAACAGGACCTCCTGCTGTGTTTGGGAGGGAGATGTTTTTCTTACTCCCTTCAGACGACAAGCTAGTTTATCTTCAAGCGAGCGTCTTCTTAATATAAGACAAAGGTTCATCACAAGGGTGTCAGAACCTGTTCTCCAGAGTCTGCTGGACAAACTGCTGGAGAAAAATGTGATCAATGATCCTGAGTTTAAGACAGCAGAGACAAAGCAAGGAGAAGAGAAACCTCGATTTGTAATCGACACTGTGAGGGGAAAAGGTGAAGCTGCCAGTTCAGAGATGATCAAGTGTTTCTGTGAGCTCGACAAATACTTATGTGAAAGTCTTGAGCTGATCTAAGGCGAAAATGTACAACAAGATGTTTTTTGTTGGTTGATCTGTTTGTTTATTATTGTGTAGAAGAGATATCTTATAAAAAAAGTTATACTCAATTAGAAGCTTAAACAGCTTTTACACAGTAATAAATTGGTGTTATTGTAACTTCATGTCTTATTAGTATTTAGGTTTTTCTGACTGTGTGAAAACATGCTTCAGTAAAGTTCACTGATCTGTGTTTGTAAGATGAATTTAACCTTTCTGATGGTGTTACAACAAGCTGCTGGTAAATGTATTTAAAAAATATATTGATAGAGCTAGAGTTACACAATGTATCAAATCGCAATTGAAAATGCAATATCTCTACGTGTAAAATAATAGTCCCAAAGGACTGCTTGAATGTGAAATTTGTAGTGTCAAGGTCTTTCTTTTATTCTCATTGTTATTACGCATAAACGCATTATGCCTGTTTCAAAGTTGTAATAACCTGTTCAAGGGACTGAAAGTAGAAAGCAGGACAGGTCAGGACAGCAGCTGATATTTAACTACATTTTTTCTTTCTTTTTCTTCACGGGTTTCTAGGCCTAACCATGGTAACTCCCCACCTTTTTACAATCAGTCTTTGTTACTTTATTTTTTGTCATTAACTGTATAAAATATGTATGCCTTGAATGACTCTCATTCTTTTCTGAGATACTGTGTACCCCTTAGCGTGTACAATGAGTTGAACAGGAAAGAGTCCTGTTCCGGCAAACTTAAATCTTCAATAAATCCTTAACGAAGAAAAGTAGTTTGTGATCTTTCTCATACAAAGTACGCACAGAGGTTTTTTTTCTAACAATTATTGGTGACCCAACGTGATATACAAGGAGACTTTTGATCCAGGCTCACTGATGACTTTCAGGTGACTCGTGGCTGTACCAGGTAAGCAGGTGAAATCTGAAACTTATTGAATAAGTCAAATTCTGCAATTGGACACTCCAAATTTGGTGAGTGAGTAGGTGGTAAGGTTAACTGACCTAATTAAAATTATATCTATCATAGAACATACTAAATTGAATATTCAATTTTTCTAAGATTTATTTGGGTTGAAGTCCCGCAGGTAAAATAACCTTGTAAATTCTAAAAGATACTTGGATGGGGTCCCTCAGGATACAAAAGGAGAGAATCCCGAATAGTGCTGGCTTGAACTCCTAAGAATAAGAGTTTTGTAAGTGTTTGTATGTGGATTGAAGTCCCTCAAGACTGTGATCTCAAACATTTTAAAGCAAATGTGGTTTTGCGTAAATTAATTTATTGAAAATTATTGTGGGTGGTAGTTAATGACAGTGTCTTTGCTCAATGTGCGTGGTGTCTCAGACAGCTGACAGGTTTTTGGAAATCTTATGGTGTTAACACAAACCTATGGGGCACTGTCTGATTGGATCAGTCACTCGGCTATATGCATGCAAACTTGGCTGGCTGTCAAGGGGGAGGAAATGAGAAATGTGTTAGAAGCTAAAAAGGGTTTGTGGAACTTTTGCATAGAGTAATATGTTGTGCGTGAAACTGTGTTTTGATTAGAGGTAACAGTTGAAGGTGTGTAGTGGGTTGACAAGGTTTGAAAAATGGTTTTGTTATTAAGAAGCATGCACAGCCATACATTTCTAAATCGCTGGCAACAAAAGTGTGTACACCCCAAGGATATAATGTCTCTCAATTTGCAAAACTGTGCTGCGAGACTTTTACAGGTTTTACAAATTGTTGCATTAAACACACAGCAACAACACCAGCAAATCATCTCCTTAACTAAGAACACAGGTGAGGAGATTGTCAGGTTTAACCAACCTAACAATATTTATAACATCACAAAAAGAAAAGAGAGACAAAGTATTAGTTATTTTACTTGCTTTGCGAGGAGAACGGTCAGAGATATGTTCAGTTACAAGTCTCCCAACCGCTCTGAACAGCATCTGCCCGCACCTCTCTTTTTATTATCTTTGGGGGTTCCTATTTACAAAGACATTGTTCTCTAAAGGATGGGAAACAACAGCTGCATCGTAAACAGGTCATAAACAGCTTTATACATTAACAACACATTTCCACAGTCCTCTTTCAGCTTCCAGGGTCAGCTGTGCCTTTTGTTGAGTGTAATCAGCCTTCATCTTTATGACCTCCTCAACTGGACTGCTTCCTTTCCCGCAAGCTCAGCTCCATTTATGATCTTTGCCTGCAGACAACTCATCACATTCTTTACTTACACACATCTTGAATGATTATAAGATCAAATAGTTATGTTAAAAAATAGGAGAAAATATAAGACAAATCTTTATTCAATTATTCCAACATTTCCCCCCTGTTTGTCTTATATTTGCTCATATTCTCATATCACTTAAACAGCCACTTCTCTCAGATTTTTAACTGTAAGTTTATCTTCATGAGTACAAAGACAAGAGGTACTTACTGACATTTAAGTCACAGAATCATATAGAAATGGATCTGGGTACAGGTCAGAAAAGTGGTCAGTTCCATCCTCGTCATCTTCATCATCCTGATGTTTAAATAACGGATAGAGTTGGCTAACTCTGTTTTCCATAGGAGAAATAGCTGTGGTGATGAAACGGTTAAGCAGAGAACAAAAGCAGGGAATTCAACAACATCCACACAATGTCAAAATTGCAGCAAACACTGCAAAGGAAATTATTACTGATGATACTAAAACTTTATACTTCCCAAACATATCCAGCCAGGAGTCCCACATCGAGGCGTCTACTCCATAATGCTCTTTCATTTTGCCATTTAGAGATCTCAAACCTTCTATGGCTTTCGTTAGGCTGCCATCAGCCAGCAGCAGTGTTGTTAGGTGTGAATGTGCAACATTTTTCTCCAAAAATAGCACAAACTCCTCCTTTTTCAGCTAACAACATGTCCAAAGCAATTCTATTCTTGAATGCCATCAGGGAAGTTGAAGCCAATTAGTCATGGACAGTTTCAAACCCGCTTTGTGTCCAATTTCCTAATTTTTGTACATTGTAGTGAATATAGTTGATCCTGTCTACGTTTCTGTTCAACATACACCACCAACAGATACTTGATTCAAATCCTGCAGCTACTTGATCAGTTAATTTATATTCATCTATAGCATCTATGTATGTAGAGTCTCCCTCAGTCTGCCAAGCTGCTGCTCTGCACTTCCTATCACGCCAATCATGTGGATTTAACACTAAATAGTCCATCTGTTACTTCATCTACTAACATAGGATATAACCATAAAGTAATTAAGCACAGAGTCCTGTTACTTTTGAAGGTGATCAATCAAACAACCTGTCGTCACCACACCACCACCAAATGTCTCCTCTAGAGACTAGTTTAAAACACTTATTTACTTTGACAATTGTAATACACCATACTGCAGTGAGATTTCCCAATTTATTGCCTCTCTGTCATATTTCTACATGTATAGTTTCCAGTGGTGACCCATTTATGGAAAACTGATTTATCCTTATCTGCTCTAATTACAGGAAAAACAGAATCCCAGTGTTGACACATTTCATTAGGATTAGTTTGATTCATTACTTCCATCACACAGAGTTGTGGTATTACAGCTGGAATTACTTGTAACAAAAACCTGGGACCCATTTACAGGTCCTTCTCAAAATGTTAGCATATTGTGATAAAGTTCATTATTTTCCATAATGTCATGATGGAAATTTAACATTCATATATTTTAGATTCATTGCACACTAACTGAAATATTTCAGGTCTTTTATTGTCTTAATACGGATGATTTTGGCATACAGCTCATGAAAACCCAAAATTCCTATCTCACAAAATTAGCATATCATTAAAAGGGTCTCTAAACAAGCTATGAACCTAATCATCTGAATCAACGAGTTAACTCTAAACACCTGCAAAAGATTCCTGAGGCCTTTAAAACTCCCAGCCTGGTTCATCACTCAAAACCCCAATCATGGGTAAGACTGCCGACCTGACTGCTGTCCAGAAGGCCACTATTGACACCCTCAAGCAAGAGGGTAAGACACAGAAAGACATTTCTGAACGAATAGGCTGTTCCCAGAGTGCTGTATCAAGGCACCTCAGTGGGAAGTCTGTGGGAAGGAAAAAGTGTGGCAGAAAACGCTGCACAACCAGAAGAGGTGACCGGACCCTGAGGAAGATTGTGGAGAAGGGCCGATTCCAGACCTTGGGGGACCTGCGGAAGCAGTGGACTGAGTCTGGAGTAGAAACATCCAGAGCCACCGTGCACAGGCGTGTGCAGGAAATGGGCTACAGGTGCCGCATTCCCCAGGTCAAGCCACTTTTGAACCAGAAACAACGGCAGAAGCGCCTGACCTGGGCTACAGAGAAGCAGCACTGGACTGTTGC
The DNA here is from genome assembly GCF_021462225.1 of Girardinichthys multiradiatus. Taxonomy (NCBI): domain Eukaryota; kingdom Metazoa; phylum Chordata; class Actinopteri; order Cyprinodontiformes; family Goodeidae; genus Girardinichthys; species Girardinichthys multiradiatus. The sequence continues at coordinate 39,436,570 of NC_061813.1, forward strand.
TCAGTGGTCCAAAGTACTTTTTTCGGATGAAAGCAAATTCTGCATGTCATTCTGAAATCAAGGTGCCAGAGTCTGGAGGAAGACTGGGGAGAAGGAAATGCCAAAATGCCAGAAGTCCAGTGTCAAGTACCCACAGTCAGTGATGGTCTGGGGTGCGGTGTCAGCTGCTGGTGTTGGTCCACTGTGTTTTATCAAGGGCAGGGTCAATGCAGCTAGCTATCAGGAGATTTTGGAGCACTTCATGCTTCCATCTGCTGAAAAGCTTTATGGAGATGAAGATTTCATTTTTCAGCACGACCTGGCACCTGCTCACAGTGCCAAAACCACTGGTAAATGGTTTACTGACCATGGTATCACTGTGCTCAATTGGCCTGCCAACTCTCCTGACCTGAACCCCATAGAGAATCTGTGGGATATTGTGAAGAGAACGTTGAGAGACTCAAGACCCAACACTCTGGATGAGCTAAAGGCCGCTATCGAAGCATCCTGGGCCTCCATAAGACCTCAGCAGTGCCACAGGCTGATTGCCTCCATGCCATGCCGCATTGAAGCAGTCATTTCTGCAAAATGATTCCCGACCAAGTATTGAGTGCATAACTGTACATGATTATTTGAAGGTTGACGTTTTTTGTATTAAAAACACTTTTCTTTTATTGGTCGGATGAAATATGCTAATTTTGTGAGATAGGAATTTTGGGTTTTCATGAGCTGTATGCCACAATCATCCGTATTAAGACAATAAAAGACCTGAAATATTTCAGTTAGTGTGCAATGAATCTAAAATATATGAAAGTTAAATTTTTATCATTACATTATGGAAAATAATGAACTTTATCACAATATGCTAATATTTTGAGAAGGACCTGTATACAACATAATCTCTTTTAGTCATGTTAGCCGCTTGCTCTACCATCAATAACCAGTTATTATTTGTTCCTGCTAATCCAGTAATAACCTGGAACTTAATCATCTGTAATTAAGTTTCCTAACATACGTTTCACTCTCTTCGCTTTGTTACCTGGATTGCATTATCAGCTTTATGGAACTTAAACAACTTATTTTAATTGACTAGCATAATCAGTGGTGCCCCACTCTGGTGTCCAATTATTTCCTTCATCATCTACCATCATGGACCATGAGGTGTCTCTTCTATCATTAGTTAAGTACCATTTATAACTTCTATAATCCTGCCCTTTCCTTCCTCATTTGGTCAAGCTAATGAGTGGGATCAGCACCACAGCTATGGTTTTAGATTTCACACACACTTGAATGTCATAAGTATAAGAAGTTTGTTTAGTACACATAGTTAGGTTATCTTGCCTTGCTTGATTTAGCGCTACTTGTTTCATATAACTTATAGCAGATGTTGTTACATTCTAATTCATCTTGACTGGTTCCCAGAAGTACCAGAAAAAATAAAAATCAATATAAGGAAAAAAATATAAACACCCAGCATTGGAAAGCATTGTTCATCCATCTAGAAATCATTTTGGCTGAAATTTTCACTCCTCTAAATGGTTCCAGTGTCTTAATTGTCTTCACTGACTTTCGGGTCTCTCCAGCCTCTAAATGTCTGGGTCCACCCTATTATCAGGCTGTAAATCACTTCCCCTGATGGAGCTTTCAACCAAAATGATCTTTTTACAATGTGTAAGGTGAATCCAGGTTGATCTCTCAGCTATTTTTACTGCTGTAGGAGTGGTTAATAATACCTAATATGGGTCCTCCCACTTAGGTGAATACCAATGTTTCTTCTTTACACTCCTTATTAACACCCAGTCTCCTGGTTCCACTAGTTAGCTTTCCTGCTGGGAAATAAAACATTCCTCATTAGTTTGAATTTGTTTCTGTTGCTTTTCTAACATACTCCTCATATAATCAACTAGGTAGAAATTTCATCCATCTGAAAAAAAATAAATAAAGGAAGACACATTTCCTCTTGTAGAAGTGGCCAATCCAAACATAGGTAACGCTGATAATCCACAGCCGCCAACCATTCTAGTATATAGGCCATGGACGCAGGAAGACAGAACTGCCGCTTTAAAAGAATTTTTAGCAGCTATCACAGAACTCAGAGGAAGTTTCCATCTTAATGGCAGAGAAATGCACCAGTGTCTTTCTCAGCTCTTCGGCCATCGCTGGTGTAGAGTAGCCGGAGATTTCACTGGAAATGATGCCCAGGGAAATTCAATGGCGCACAATTCAGCGGATTTAAGAGATGCCTTACGCATCCTTTATGACCGAATCAGAACAGAATACACACAGACAGCAGATTACGGCAAAATCTCACAATGTAAACAGAAAGATGAGGAAGACCCACAAGATCTTTTGGATAGAATGAGACGTGTTTTCAGAGCAAACTCTGCTATACCATACAATGAGGTAGAAGGCGGGGCATATCAACAGCAGCTGAAGAGAGCGTTTTTGCAAGGATTAAAACCTGAGCTCAGACGATACATAGATAAACATTGGGTTCATCAGAATACAGGCACTGTCACCCAGGCGTCGGAATATGCAGAACATGCACACAAAACGCAACAACACAGGAAAACAGACACATTCACAATGCAAGATGGTTTAATAACATTGCAACAAGTGTCAGCACACTCATCAAGGGGGAGGGGAAGATTTAGAGGCGGGGGGAGCAGAGGAGGAGGAGAATTCAGAAACACACAAAGCATTGTGTGTCGGAGGTGTGGCAAAACAGGGCATTACGCAAGAGGATGCAAAATAAACTTACGAAGCTCCAGAGCAAGAGATGAGAACTGTTGGCTTTGCTACAAGCAAGGACATTTTGCAAGAGATTGTCAGGAGAAACCGGTATACAACCCCAACTCCAACCAAAATTGACAATTACAGCCTCAGCCCTCTGCAGGGGAAGAAGATAACTCTGATATGGAGGAAGTTGACATACAAGCAGCCTTAGAACTGATAGCGTTAAGCAAATCACAAGATTTACCCTACAAGAACATAATAATAAATGAAAAAGTGTAGAACTGATTGTGTGACACGGGGGCATGTAGGACAGTATTAATTGAACCCCCACCTGGAGTAAAATATTCTAACACTGCAGGACATGTTAGATCTGCAGCCGGTACATCAGAGGTCCATTATCTAAGCACACCGGTGATCATAAAAGAGCCTGAAACAGGATCCACATGCCAGGCTCCCGTTCTAATTAGTCAGAAATGTCCAGTAAATCTGCTAGGGAGAGACATTATGCAGAAGTTACACATAAACATCGTGTCTACAGAAACAGGCATGAAAGCTATTGTTGAGGAGGGAGCCCTAGTTGTACACGGGTCCTCACAACCACACTATTACTGGTCTCTAGATCTGCGACCATCCCCAACAGCTCGAGAGCTGCAAAGAAAAACAAGAGAAAAACAAATTTTTCAACAAAATCAGTACATGCCAGACACTGAACTCCATGTGACTGTGAGATACAAAAACACTGCAGGGCCAGATTATCAATATGACACTGTTTTTCATGGAGAGAATAATCAAACCGTTACCATACAGCATCTGTATGTTGACCCCAAAACAGGGAAATCCTCTGCCTCAGTCCTACTGTCGGAAAAACAACTACAACTGTTTAAAGACTACACCCCTCATCTATCACTGACTAAACCTGTAGGGGGTCAATGGAAGAATTCAGAAAATTTTCTACAAAGAGCTGAGAGAGGGAGATATGAGGCATCAACAGACTCTGACTGGAAAATAGATCATAATACAGGGATCTGGAGACTCACTCTAGGGTGGGTGATCAGAGTACATCCAAAAACGCATATGGATGAAGCTGACTGAAAGCTACAGTGTCTGGCTGAAGAAAAACAAAATCTAAATCACTCTGCCTTGAAAGCTGTCCCACCTGAACTGTGGTCCCAATCATCAACTGATGTAGGACTAATAAAGGGGTTCCCACCATACAAGGTTAAACTAATATCTGAAAAAAGGCCATTAGTCCGTCAATACCCCTTAAAGCCAGAAGCCGAGGAAGGTATTAAGCCAGTAATACAGGACATGTTAAAATCAGGAATATTAAGAGAAGCCCCTGAAGCTACGTGTAACACACCTATTTTTCCAGTGCAGAAAGCCAGCACAGGAAAGTGGAGAATGGTTCAAGATCTCTGACAAATAAATGATATTGTACAGCATGCAGCTCCAGATGTTTCAAATCCGCACACATTGCTGCATTCACTGACCCCAGATAAAAAGTATTTCTCAGTAATAGATCTTAGCAATGCTTTCTTCACAGTACCGCTGCATGAAGAATCACAGCATATGTTTGGTTTTCAGTTTAAAGGAAAGAAATACACCTATACTAGGCTTCCACAAGGTTTCAGTGAAAGTCCACATGTATATACACAAGCATTAAGGTACTCAATGAGCACCTGCATAATACCAGAACACAGTCAAGTTCTGCTATATGTGGATGACATTTTAGTAGCATCAGACACAGAAAAACACTGTGAAGAGGCCACAATTACTGTGTTAAAGCACCTGCACCAAACAGGCCACAAGGCCTCAAGAGACAAGCTGCAGTTTTGTAAAAATGAAGTAGTTTATTTAGGGCACACACTGTCACAGAATGGACGCTCCCTGCTGAATAGCAGAAAAACAGCCATACAAGAAGCCCCAAAACCAATAACAAAGCAGCAAATGATGTCCTTTTTAGGACGTTGTAATTTCTGCAGAGTGACTGCCCAACTATGCAGCCATAGTGCAACCATTACAATCTATGATTTATGGAACAAACATGACATTAAGGGACAAAATTATTTGGACAAAAGAGGGGGAAAAGCATTTATTAACTTAAAGAACTTACTGCAAACCACAGTTACATTAGCCTTACCAGACTACAGCCAACCATTCACGCTGTGCGTGGACTCATGTCAGGGCTATATGAAAGCTGTACTGACACAACCCTTTGGGTCTAAAGATAGACCCCTAGCCTTTTATTCAAAGAAGCTCGACGCAGTGGCCGGGGGTTCTATTTCATCCCTACTGACCGCCAGAGGCGGTGCTTCAAGCACTGAATGATCATTCTTGCGCATGCGCAGGTCGAGAAATTAATAACAACATGCTCACATGTGACCTACCGGTGGCTCACGTGAGTCTATATAGTCACATGACACCGGGAGTCCAGTCCCGACAATCTTCTCGCGAGCACGCGGAGACCGAGGGACCGAGCGCTCTGGCGGTCAGTAGGGATTCATAGAACCGTAGTTACATACGTAACTTTCGTTTTCCTGCTTGCCTACAAGCATGCTCAGCTGCAGCTGAAGCAGTGAAGCAAACAGCTGAAATAGTTCGAAGCAAACAGCTGAAATAGTTCTATGCCACCCGCTGACGTTAAAAGTTCCCCATTCTGTCTCACTTATTTTACTACAGACCTCACTTCCTTTTTTGACACATGCAAGACATATTGCATTAACTTCTCTACTACTCTCACAACCAAATATCACCTTGCAAAGATGTGGCCCGTTAAATCCAAGTACCCTAATACCTACCGCAGAGGACGGACAGCCACATTCATGTAAAGCAAAGGTAGAAGAGGACTCCAAACCCAGACAGGACATTTCCCAAACGCCACTGCCTAACTCACAAACTGTGTTTGTAGATGGGTCAGCATCAAAAGCAGAGAGGCCTTCCTGGATCCATAAAAGCCACTGTAAGCTAGTTTTGCCGTTACAGGAGCCAGATCAACCGACGTGGTAGCAGAAGGAAGTCCAGGTTCAAAGGAGTTGGAGGACCCCTATGGCCCAGCGTCTCAAACCGGTGAAGAAAACAGCTGATCTGCGCCCAATTATAAAATGGCTCTCTGTAACATGTGGACAGGACTGATAACCCTGAGCTTAATTCTGGTAGCAGGACTCTTTCTCTATCTAAAGCAGGATCCACAGGAGGCGATACCGAACCAGAAGAGATGGACATCAGACGGGACCCATCTCAGACCACTGACGGAAGGACATGACACACACCCATTTCTGCAAAATTACTGGTATCGTTATATGTATGACACAGCTAAAACTCAAAATAAAACTGATTGTTATGTGTGTTCCATAATGCCCGTGCATTTCCAAGGCCCCACCATATATGTCAAAGCTATGAACCTCACCGAGACAAGTTGCGCCATATCAATGGGCCTGATAGGATATACAAATAAAAAGTTATTTCTTATGCCAAACCAATCTTTCATATTTAACACTTCTGGAATGTGGACAGATGAAAATCAGATTGTTGTGAATTCTACACTGCGCCGTGACCAGAGATTAAATTATAGTTGTGACCCAGAAAACTGCACTTGCGACAGAAAACAATGGCAACCTCTCAACATTACAGGGCAATCAGAACCATTCAAAGCACATGTAACAGACCCCGGAAACCATCGACACTGCATAAGACAAAATATTACAGGAAATCATACTAATTTTGTAGGGAATACTACGAAATGTAACTACTTCTATACTTACCGGAATAATCCCGGAAACGGCGCATACTGGATAGAAGGGGTGGCATGGTTATGCGGTAATAACGCTTATTATGTACTTCCACCCAGCTGGTATGGTGTATGTGCCCCAGTTTTCACATCAGATCACACTGTGGTATTTAGTAAACAGACTATAGTTGTACCACATAGGAGGTCAAAAAGGGAAATAGATGTTAAACCACATGACCCCATTTGGGGAACAAATGTCCCAGATGAATTTAAACTTTGGTCTAAAGATGATAAAACATTATTATCTCTCTTACCCTGGTTAGGTGTGGGCAAATTAATGCTGCGCGTGGAAACTTTAAGTTATCGATTTGGATTGTTTCTAAATAACTCCATAATAGTAGAAGAGGGTCAAAACACAGAAATGAGCGCTATGCGAGCCATGATAATTCAGAACCGCATGGCTTTGGATATTCTAACAGCATCAACGGGGGGCGTTTGTGTTCTATTGAATAGCACCTGTTGCACATATATCCCAGATAATATACACTCTGCAAACATAACGGGAGCATTAAACAACCTATAGAATCTGCAAAATGTCATGGCAAATGACCACCCAGATCCTAACTCTTCTTGGTTAGATTGGATGCTCACAGGGGGATGGATAAATCTTTTTAAGGTTCTCCTAGTTGCAGTAATAGCATGCATGGGCCTTCTGTGTCTCCTGTCAATATGTATTATCCCATGTTGCAAATGCATGGTACAAATAATAGTAACTCAGTCAATCATGGTGGCATATGCAACACTGAACTAGGTAGAAATGAACGAAAATGAAGGGGACGATTATGATGACATGTTGTAAATAAATCACATTGAAAGCCTGAGTGTACTCATACATTATATTTCATAAAATGACCTTACAGCAGAAAATCGAAAGAAGTTGTTGCTTAAGTGAAATGAGAAAAAGTACAATGATGACATAAACGGCAGATTTTTAAATTCTGTTATTATGTTTCACTGTTTTCATTAAGTATTATTCTTTTATTTTTATGTTTTCAAGTATTATTCTTTTATTTTTATGTTTTCAGGTATTAATCAACATTTAACTTTAATGGTCGCCGAGGGCGGCGGGACCGTATGAGTATTTCCCACAAAATATAATCTGTTTACCGTTCGTGGGTTTCTGCTCATACAGAGTATTTTTTCTTATTTTGTTTTTATATTAAATGTTTTTACTCGTGATAAAAAGGAGGGACGGTTGGATGGGTGCGAAAACTTATCACTCATGTAAAAACTTTGTGCTGTAGTGCAGCTGCACTCCGCTTTGTATCGTGCTCTGGTATGCAGCCCTCCTGTGTGTGGGATCACCGTTATCTATTTGTACACACACACACACACACTAGGCTGAATCGCATCCCGTGAGAACCAGCCTCCTTTCAGCCTCACACACACACCATGTTTGAACTGTCTGTTGAACTGTGCATATAAGTTGAACTGTGCATATAAATAAAGAGATAGGGTGTCAAAACTTTGTAGTCTGCACTGCAAAGTGAGCTACCCTTGATGCAAGTAAAACTAACTCTGTATTGTTCTTGCCTCTGAGTTGACTTAATAATATCTAACAGAAACTGTCCAGCTTTACTGTATAAATCTTCAATGCATGAACCAGTTTCCTGGTATATCCGATTAAGAGTTAAACTTACTTTGGAAAAAGAGGGGCACAGACGTCCCTTCACAAATCAAGGGTCGAAGCGTTCGTCCATCATTCAGAACTGTGCTCCTTTTGTCCACATCAGCAGTTGACAGGAGATGAATGTGTGTGATTGTATTTTTTAAGTTCACGTTTCACCTATTTGTCAGCATCTACAGGTCCTTCTCAAAATATTAGCATATTGTGATAAAGTTCATTATTTTCCATAATGTCATGATGAAAATTTAACATTCATATATTTTAGATTCATTGAACACTAACTGAAATATTTCAGGTCTTTTATTGTCTTAATACGGATGATTTTGGCATACAGCTCATGGAAACCCCAAATTCCTATCTCACAAAATTAGCATATTTCATCCGACCAATAAAAGAAAAGTGTTTTTAATACAAAAAACGTCAACCTTCAAATAATTATGTATAGTTATGCACTCAATACTTGGTCGGGAATCCTTTGGCAGAAATGACTGCTTCAATGCGGCGTGGCATGGAGGCAATCAGCCTGTGGCACTGCTGAGGTCTTATGGGGGCCCAGGATGCTTCGATAGCGGCCTTTAGCTCATCCAGAGTGTTGGGTCTTGAGTCTCTCAACGTTCTCTTCACAATATCCCACAGATTCTCTATGGGGTTCAGGTCAGGAGAGTTGGCAGGCCAATTGAGCACAGTGATACCATGGTCAGTAAACCATTTACCAGTGGTTTTGGCACTGTGAGCAGGTGCCAGGTCGTGCTGAAAAATGAAATCTTCATCTCCATAAAGCTTTTCAGCAGATGGAAGCATGAAGTGCTCCAAAATCTCCTGATAGCTAGCTGCATTGACCCTGCCCTTGATAAAACTCAGTGGACCAACACCAGCAGCTGACACGGCACCCCAGACCATCACTGACTGTGGGTACTTGACACTGAACTTCTGGCATTTTAGCATTTCCTTCTCCCCAGTCTTCCTCCAGACTCTGGCACCTTGATTTCCGAATGACATGCAGAATTTGCTTTCATCTGAAAAAGGTACTTTGGACCACTGAGCAACAGTCCAGTGCTGCTTCTCTGTAGCCCAGGTCAGGCGCTTCTGCCGCTGTTTCTGGTTCAAAAGTGGCTTGACCTGGGGAATGCGGCACCTGTAGCCCATTTCCTGCACACGCCTGTGCACGGTGGCTCTGGATGTTTCTACTCCAGACTCAGTCCACTGCTTCCGCAGGTCCCCCAAGGTCTGGAATTGGCCCTTCTCCACAATCTTCCTCAGGGTTCGGTCACCTCTTCTCGTTGTGCAGCGTTTTCTGCCACACTTTTTCCTTCCCACAGACTTCCCACTGAGGTGCCTTGATACAGCACTCTGGGAACAGCCTATTCGTTCAGAAATGTCTTTCTGTGTCTTACCCTCTTGCTTGAGGGTGTCAATAGTGGCCTTCTGGACAGCAGTCAGGTCGGCAGTCTTACCCATGATTGGGGTTTTGAGTGATGAACCAGGCTGGGAGTTTTAAAGGCCTCAGGAATCTTTTGCAGGTGTTTAGAGTTAACTCGTTGATTCAGATGATTAGGTTCATAGCTCGTTTAGAGACCCTTTTAATGATATGCTAATTTTGTGAGATAGGAATTTTGGGTTTTCATGAGCTGTATGCCAAAATCATCCGTATTAAGACAATAAAAGACCTGAAATATTTCAGTTAGTGTGCAATGAATCTAAAATATATGAATGTTAAATTTTCATCATTACATTATGGAAAATAATGAACTTTATCACAATATGCTAATATTTTGAGAAGGACCTGTACTTCGTCACTTTAAGATTGATATCAACAAATGTTGGCAGTTTTAGCCACTTTAAATATTTATAAAATATTCTGTTGCTTATGCAGAATATTGCAAGCCAGTTTAATGTGGCTGTCCATGCACTGGGAGTGGTGGACGCCAGTTACCTCCTAAATCACTCGACAGCTGGTGTGATTCTGTTTGGTGACAGAACAGAGATTCCTCCTCACAGTTTACCGAAGGTAATATATATGTTTGTTTATTGTGATATTTTGCCAATGAAAGAATCAGAACTCTCACACATCATCAAATAAAGTAATTTATAAAATAACAAAGGTGGTTGAGGGCAGAGTTGAATGTATAACGACTAAAGTCTGTGTGGAAAAGAAGAAAAATGTTAAACAAGAATAAAATAAATATTAGAAACATATGGAATAAATGAAATAATGTTATTAGAAAAGTATCCAAAGAAATTAATTATCCACAAAACTTGATTAGCAACAATACAATTACTGGTGATATGTCTGTAGTGGTTGAAAAATTCAACGAGTATTTTCATAATGTCAGCCCAAAACTGGCAGAAATTAAACCCGTCATCCTGGGAAAACAGAGAGATGCAATAAGGTACTCACACCAAAAAAATCCTAATTCAATATTTCTCACAGCAGTGTAATAGGACGAGATCATATCTACAGTTAACAAATGTAAAAATAAAAGGGCCACTGACTGTGGGGACATTGATATGACAACAGTCAAAAGAGTTATTGATGCGATTGTTAAACCACTGACTCATATCTGTAACCTAACAAAATGAAAACTGCTGAAATCATATTATACTAAACTGGAGATAGACACCAATTCACAAACTAAAGGCCTGTTTCTCTACTTCCACAGTTTTCCAAGAGTTTAGAAAAACTCTTTATTAACAGACTGGAACATTTCATTGATAAACACAAACTACTTTCTGAAAGCCAGTATGAATTTAGGTCAGAGAGATCCACAGCTTTGGCAGTCCTAGAATTAATAGAGGAAATTACCAGCTCCACAGATAAAAATAAGTTAGCAATTGGTCAGTTTGTTGATCTAAAACAAGCATTTGACACAATGCTTATTTGCATGTGTTAAATTTATAATTCTACTGGATTGTCTATAATAAAAAACAATCTTCATTCATTCAGAGATGCAATCAGTGAGGGAGGTAGGCAGAAGAGTGGGCAAAGGTTTAGTAAAGAGGTAGAGCTGGGTGTCATCAGCATAAAAATAAAAATGAATGTTAAATTTGAGGAAATGTTTCCAGGGGAAAGGAGTTAAACAAATGATTTAAAGCAGGGACCCAAGGAGAGAGCCCTGGGGCACACCTGAAGTAACGGGGGAAATGGTGGATATAAAGGACTTGAGTTGGATGAACTGAGAACAGCCAGAGAGGCAGAATGTACACCAGTCAAATGGAGTGTGAGAAATGCCAATGGATGAGACCCAGAAGGCCAGGGCCCACAGTTGGTAATCAGCCTGCTGGAGGCTGAACATCTACAGTAATAAATGTGTACAATAAATCCTTCCTCCTCTCCATGACTGCATAACTGAGCGAACTAAATCCATCTCTGTCAATGTTATAATACGTTTCTTTCAGTTTCTGAACATTATTTGGATTAGGATCGTTGTGCAAATCTCTTCCATGCTTGATCATCTTGAACCTTCCGATGACAGAGTCTGGTCGGGATATGGACATTCCTCGAAAAACGATCCGCTGGTACAGATCGTCGTCCTCTCCGCCCCAGCCCCAGAACGTGTTTGAAAAGCCGTTAACTTTCAAAAACTGCTCTCTGGACAACGCTGTGACCCCACCAAAGATGTTGTTGTAGGGTAATAAGAAGTTAAACTTGTCTACAGCAACAGATAAGTGTCTTGGCTTATCAGAACATCTGTAGAGGTTACGATCATTGAGAGGTACCAGGTCTATATCAGAAAAGACAAAACACTCATAATCATACTCCTTCAGGGCTTCCGTGTGTCCAATATTCATCAGTTTAGCCCGATTAAACACTCCGTCTCCCTCCTGATTGATGACATACACACCGTAGTCCAGCTGCTGTCGTATGAGGATCGGATGGAGGTAATGCAGCCAGTGGCTCAGGTGATCATAACGATTTCTGAATGGGATGATGATAGCTACCTAGAAGATGGACGTAAAGTACCGTTAAAATACAGAATCTGTGCAGAATCATCCAGATCATGGAAACAACTGTCATCACAGAGCACATATTCAACTGTTTTTAAATCAAGCTTGTCTGGTTGTGATACGAAAGGTTCCTACAACATGTATTTGAAGTTAATTTTTCTAATTCAGTTTTTTTATTTATTATAATAAAAACATTAATAAAAGAAAACTACAAATACATGCAAATAATCACAAATGCTAAAAGGCCTTGTTTCACTTTTTGGTTGCCATATAAGCAACGAATAACATATTTATGCTGTTAAGAATGTAAGTAAATTGATACTTTCAGCTGCTTCCTTTCACTGGCATGTTTTACATCAGTGTTCTTCAACCCTGGTCCTCAGGACCAGTTTTCCTGTATTTTATACATCAGATTTGTCAAACTCCAGTCCACCAGGGACAGTGTCCTGAAACCTTTAGGTTTGTCCAACACACCTTAGTCCAATGGCTGAATTTACTCCTCAGCATGCACTCATGTTCTACAGCAGGGATGGGCAACTCCAATCCTTGAGGGCTGGTGTCCTGTAACTTTTAGATGTGAATGGCTGAATTACTTCCTCATTGTGCAGTCCAGCTCTGCACAGGTCTGGTAATGACCTGATTATTTGATCCAGGTGTGTTGAAGCAGAGATACATCTAAAATGTCCACCACACTGGCCCTCAGTTGTACATGTGTCAGCATGAACCTGCCTTTTCCGATTACCAGTGAATGCAGCGTCGTCGTCATCGTTGTCTTCCGCTTTATCCGGGACCGGGTCGCGGGGGCAGCAGACTCTGCAGAGACGCCCAGACGTCCCTCTCCCCAAACACCTCCTCCAGCTCCTCCGGGGGAGCCCAAGGCGTTCCCAGGCCAGCCGAGAGACATAGTCCCTCCAGCGTGTCCTGACCCGTCCCCTGGGCCTCCTCCCGGTGGGTCGTGCCTGGAACACCTCCCGAGGAACGAGTCCAGAAGGCATCCGGTATAGATGCCCGAGCCACCTCAACTGGTTCCTCTCGATGTGGAGGAGCAGCGGCTCTACTCCGAGCTCCTCCCGGATTGCCGAGCTCCTCACCCTATCTCTAAGGGAGTGCCTGGCCACCCTACGAGGAAGCTCATTTCAGCCGCTTGTGTCCGGGATCTCGTTCTTTCGGTCATGACCCAAAGTTCATGGCCAGAGGTGAGGGTAGGAACGTAGACCGACCGGTAAATCGAGAGCTTTGCTTCTCGGCGCAGCTCTCTCTTCACCACAACGGACCGGAACAGCGCCCCCATTACTGCGGCAGCTGCACCGATCCGTCTGTCGATCTCCCGCTCCATTCTTCCCTCACTCGTGAACAAGAATCCGAGATACTTAAACTCCTCCACTTGAGGCAGGAACTCCCCTCCAACCTGAAGAGGACAAGCCACCCTTTTCCGGTCGAGAACCATGGCCTTTTGATTTGGAGGAGCTGATCCTCATCCCAGCCGCTTCACACTCGGCTGGGAACCGCCCCAGTGCATGCTGTAGGTGTTGGCTAGTGGGGGCCAGCAGGACCACGTCATCTACAAAAAGAAGAGACGAAATCCCCTGGTCACCAAACCAGACCCCCTCCGGCCCTTGGATGCACCTAGAAATCCTGTCCATAAAAGTTATGAACAAGACCGGTGACAAAGGGCAGCCTTGCCGGAGTCCAACATGAACCGGGAAGAGGTCCAACTTAGTGCTGGCAATGCGAACCAAAATCCTGCTCTGCTTGTACAGAGACCGGATGGCCCCTAATAAAGGGCCCCTGATTCCATACTCCTGGAACACCCCCCACAGGGCATCACGAGGGACACAGTCGAATGCTTTCTCCAGATGGGCAGTCTCTACATCTGATCACCCACAAAACCCAGACCCTGGAATTGGTTTTGTCCAGCAACCATAGAGAATACGTTTCGTTTTACGTATTTCCTATTTCTCAGAGCTCCTTAGTGTTAGGCTTCCCCTGGTTGCAGCTCCACAATCCCCTCAATAATTGGGCTGAGCTGCGGGTAGACGCTTGGTCAGAAAGGTGCCTGCCTGCAGTCTGCGGTTTGCCCCAGATCCCCGGTTGAGGAGGGGGACCCTCCAGATTTATCCCGAATTCTGTCTGAGTACCATGATCTTAAGTCGGTTTTCAGTAAATCTTGGGCCCTGTCTTTACCACCTCATCGGCCAAACGACTGTGCCATAGAGCTCCTTCCTGGGGCCCCGTTGCCGTGTAGTCGGCTATACAAGATCTATGGTCCTGAGAGGCGGGCAGCAGAGAAATATATTGCAGAGTCTTTGGTGACGGGCATCATCCGGCCATCCTCGTCGTCCCTTGGCACGGTTCGCTGCGTCCCTGCATTGATTATAGGGGGCTTAATGCCATCACTGTGAAAAATAAGTATCCGTTACCATTGCCCGCCTCCGCGTTTGAACCCGTGCACGGTGCCACAATTTTTATCAAACTAGATCTCAGAAATGCGTACCACCTTATCCGAATCCGCCAGGGAGACGAATGGAAGACGGCTGCCACATCAAGATCCCCCTGGGAGACTTTGAGTACCTGGTCATGCCCTTTGGCTTGTGCAACGCTCCGGCAGTGTTCCAGGCTCTAGTTAATGACATACTGGGGGACTTTTTAAACATCTTTGAATTTGTTTATCCGGACGATATACTAATAATTTCCAGAAGCCTTACAGAACATCACCACCATGTGCGCCTGGTGCTACAACGCCTCCATGAGAATCACCTGTATATTAAAGCTGAGAAGTGTGACTTCCACCAGCCATCTGTCAGCTTCCTGGGATTCATCCGGGAGAATGGACAGGTTCGCGTAGACCCTTAAAAGGTCAAAGCCGTGGAGGACTGGCCTGTACCGGATTCCCGGCGACAGTTGCAACAGTTCCTGGGGTTCGCCAACTTTTACCGGAGGTTCATTCGCAACGGTGGCACCCCTGACTGCACTGACCTCCACTAAGATGGCCTTTGCATGGAACCCAGAAGCAGACACCGCTTTCTTCTTGCTGAAGGAGAGATTCTCCTGAGCGCCCGTTTTGATTCACCCGGATGCCACCAGACAGTTTATGCTGGAGGTGGATGCTTCAGACACAGGAGTGGGGACAGTGCTCTCGCAACTCTCAGACCTGGACGGACTTCTTCACCCATGTGCATTCTTCTCCTGACGCCTGTCCCCCATGGAGCGCAACTACGATGTCGGGGACCGGGAACTGTTGGCCATCAAGTTGGCCCTGGAGGAGTGGCGGCACTGGTTGGAGGGCGCAGAACATCCCGTGCTGGTTTGGACAGATCATAAGAATGTTTCATATATCCGCCAGGGAGACGAATGGAAGACGGCTGCCAGATCAAGATCCCCCTGGGAGACTTTGAGTACCTGGTCATGCCCTTTGGCTTGTGCAACGCTCCGGCAGTGTTCCAGGCTCTAGTTAATGACATACTGGGGGACTTTTTAAACATCTTTGAATTTGTTTATCCAGACGATATACTAATAATTTCCAGAAGCCTTACAGAACATCACCACCATGTGCGCCTGGTGCTACAACGCCTCCATGAGAATCGCCTGTATATTAAAGCTGAGAAGTGTGACTTCCACCAGCCATCTGTCAGCTTGCAACAGTTCCTGGGGGTCGCCAACTTTTACCGGAGGTTCATTTGCAACGGTGGCACCCCTGACTGCACTGACCTCCACTAAGATGGCCTTTGCATGGAACCCATGCAAAGGCCATCTTAGTGGCCTTTGCATGGGTTTAGACATGGGTTTAGACGTTTAGCTAAACGTCTAAACCCATGTCAGTGAAGATGATCACTTTTCTTTTCTTGCTTTAACTTGTCTATTTCCTTTAGACCAGGTTCTAAGAACCAGAAATCTGATGCCCTGTCCCTCCAGTACGATTCTGAGGGCTCTCTAAGGCCTGCCACCTGATACCCCTCAGAAAGCTGCCTCCCACACTCCAGACTGCTAAGCTACTGGTGAAGCATGTGTTTTGTCTCCACGTCATCCCCCAGTGCTTGCTATCCGACCGGGGTCCCCAGTTCACCTCCCAGGTTTGGAGAGAGTTTTGTGCTACATTGGGAGCTAAGGTGTCGCTGACCTCTGGCTATCACCTTCAATCCAACAGTCAGGTGGAACGCCTAAACCAGGTGGTGGAGGCAGCCCTGCCGTGTGTGACATCTACCAACCCCGCTGATTGGAGCGACCACCTGTCCTGGGCAGAATACTCCCACAACTCCCACGTCTCTGCGGCGACAGGCCGCACGCCGTTTGAAGTCTCCTTGGGATACCAGCCACCGTTGTTTCCCTCTGACGAGGCTGACATTGCCGTACCTTCTGTGCAGCATCACATCCGCAGGTGCAGGCGGATTTGGAAGTCCACTGTCCAGTCCCTCCACAGAACCGCGGCCCAGAACAAATGTTATGCGGATCGACGACGTACGCCAGCAGTACAGTCCGGGTCAGAGGGTTTGGCTCGCTGCACAAGACGTCCCGCTTAAGTTCCTGTCCAGAAAGCTCTCTCCCAAGTTCATAGGCACTTACGTGGTGGATTCCCTTGTGGGTCCAGCCACTGTCTGCCTCCGTCTACCCCTTAGTTTCCGCATTCATCCAGTTTTTCATGTCTCCCAGCTGAAACCTGTCCAACACGCTCTACCCTCCAGCCGAGCCCCCTCCACCCGCCCGGGAGTTCCAGGACCGCGGGTGGCAGTACCTCATCGACTGGAAGGGCTATGGTCCGTATGATCGGACCTGGGTGCCCCGGTCCTTCATCTTGGACCCTGCTCTGGTTAGGGATTTCTGGGCTTCCCATGCTGCTCCTTCTGGGCCGCCAGGAGGCGGCCATTGAGGGGGAGGTGGTGTCAGGTCTGGGTGTGTGGTCTGCCTGCTGCTAACCTTTTTCCACCACTAGGTGCCACCTAGCAGGAGGAGGTCGAGGGTATGACAGGTGTGGCTCATTACTCCATCAGCTGGGGAGCTTAAGAAGGGAGACTGCCAGCACATCTTCGGCTGAGTGTGTTGCCCTCTTTGGTATCACATTCTGTCCCGTTTCTAAGTTTTGAAAGAAGTTTTGAATCTGTTCTTTGTGAAGATCGCTAACTGTTCTGTCTTGCTCATTCCTAGGTGAGGATTTGGACACTTTCTCTGCTCTCATTCAGAGCCTCTGACTCAGAACCTGGAACTGATATTGAACTGGAACCTAACCCCAGCTGGCAATCCCGGACCCCCGGACGCTCCCCGCAAAGCGAACCCTGTCCACCCTCCAACATTGATCTCCCCAGAATCGATGCCTCCCCCCTGGCGGGTTGCCTCTTCCTGACTAGTAAGCTGCCTGAAAGCCTTAACCGTATTCTGAGATCTAGTTTCTTACCTGCTCTCACTCTCTCCCTCTCTCTGGTGCATTGTGTGAGCCTTCAGTCCCGAGGCCGCTTGAACTCCTGCCGAAGTCGCCGGAAACGGTCCGGGTTGCCTGGTCCAAGCTTGTTGTGTTATTCCCCGGTTGCAACTAATAAATTAGACTAAACCGTTCCCTGCCCTCTGGTATCTCTGCATGTAGGTCAAGTCGGCTGTAAAGATTATGACAATTACGTATTTCAAACTGGTTGTTTTACTTTACTATGACTGAATTAAATATATCAGTTTAGACCTCATTACAATTAAAAGTTTGTTATTTTGAGAGTTGTTTCTTGCACAATGCAATACACAATGTATAAAAGCTTTAAACTTAATTTAAATTAAGTTCCATCCACCTACCTTTTGTTTTGCGACACAGTTGGCTGGTTTATACCGTCCTCCCTGCTGAAGAAGTGGACCAACATGCTGCCGGACATCCTCCAGAGTCCGGTTGGTTCTGAACTCCACATGGAGAACTCCCTGGAGGTTCAGAGAGACGTTGGGGCACGGCTCCAGAGGTCTTCCAGAAGTTGCTGGCGTCGCTGTCCTGTTTTGGTGGAAATCTGGGACTGCAGTTGTCTTCTCTATGTTTAAGGAAGCTTTATTTTTTGTATTGACCGCATTATGTGGTGCAGCAAAGAAAAGTAAATTACTATTTTTGCTGTAAAGTAAAAACACAGCAAAGCGTGCCAGGCTGAAAAGAAGTAAAAGCCCCAATAATTTAAAAACAGGTTTCAGCATTTTAATCAGAGCAGATGATCTGTGTAGTTCTGTTTGCAGCTCTGCTACCTGTGATCACCTGTTAAACAGCCAGATTGTGTCCACGACTCACAAAGCTTCACAGAAAAGAGATTCTCGGAACTGTTTATTTTAACTTTTAATTTGCATGCTATGAAAAGCAGGAACCTGTTTTTTGCGATGGCTTTACTTTTGTAAAACATGCTGAAAGAAATGTTTAGTTCAGAGTAATTACATTAAGCGTGGGACGTTGTTCCACAATATACATTTCAATAAGTCTAAATTATTTAAGCAGACAAGGAAAAACTTGTTTTAAATGATTAGAATATTGTCTAATTAAAATTATCAGGACTACAGCCAAACAAAAACAACCCCACAATGGATATGGATGTGGATATCGGACTGTCTTAATTAACACATGCTAAATGAAACCTTTGTGTGTACTTTTTGTCACTACGTCCGCATTATCATTTCATTTCTATCATATCATAGCTTCAATTTTACATTTTATTTTTTCCTTGTTTTTTATGTGATGATTAATTTTTTTTATTTAATTTGTGTTTTTAATGTGTCTTATTTCTATTTCGTCATCTTTCCTGTGAAGCTCTTTGAATCAACTGAGTGGATTCCTGTTGGGCTGGCTGGGTTTCTGGGCCATGAGGGCCAGTGCAAAGTCATCAGTGAATGTGTGAAAACAGAGTAAGTGGGTCATCTCAGGTTTATGAACAAAATCAGTTATTTTCCCCTGACAGCATGCAATCTGCTTACATGCTTGGATTATTGATACTAATTGATACCTGTAGCCTGTATTTAGCTGTTTTAGCATGTTGCAAAAATAAATAAACGAGAAACCACTGAAACCTTGTAGCCCCTCAGCAGCTGTAGCCACCGGCCCAGGCTGCTGTTAGGGAGACCGAAGACCCAGAACGAAGCAGCAACCTCAAAACAAAGATTACTGAATGAAACTTATTTAGTCAGAAACTTTTCTAATTGAAGCTAACCAACACTTGTAATATTTTAACAATCAGATGTAGATACTGTTGGGGTCTTGTGGTGCAGTTCACTAGTTTGTCCAACAGATGAAGCGAGGGAGCATGGTGGTTGCAGTGGAAGCCAGGTGTTTTCCATTAAGTTGTCATTAGCAGGAGGATAAGAGGAACCTGCTGCCTACACTTCTTCACCAGAGTGTGAACCAACAGTGGTAATGCTCTAGGCTCTTCTTCGTTCCTGGTTTTGGCTTGCTTGTTCTCCTGAAGTCCTGTGTTTTGGCTCCAGTTTGACTACTCACTCCTGTGTTTTGGCCTTCAGGTTTCCCGTTGATTCCGGATCCTGAGTCTAGTTCCTGCTTCATGGTTTTGTGCTCACCAGCAAGCTTTCAAGTTCTCTAGCTGGCAGCATTTTGGTTCCCACCTCTGAAGTCCTCCTGTGATCGAGCCTTGTTCACCTTCCGCTGTGCCCCTGTTGAACAAACATCCTGGAAAAAACCTGCAAGGAAGCGTTTGCTTACCTGCCTTCTGGAAATTCACCGTTCATGCAAGTCAATTACCTTCCAGAATAATCTGAATGCTCTCGACGGACCACCTCTCTGACCCCTCTCATTCCTGAAGAGAGTTCCTGAATCCGTTCCATTCCCTGGTTTTCTAGTCACTTTTCAACATTTGTACAATAAACTTTTAAAAACTTTATTAGTCTCCTGAGAGTACTCGGCATGTTGGCCAAATCTCTACCTAAAACCATGATGGAAACAGCTGATAGTAAAGTGTTTAGATGAATATCTGTTGTCACCAAGGAGTACGGATCAGCTACAGTATGTGAATAATCACAGGATCAGTTAATCTCCACTGGAACAACCTTTTAAAACCCCATTTTAAAACATGTTGTGGAGAGAGAATATGATCAACTAAAGCCTCACTGTTAGACTAGTTTCATGCAGGTGCAGATGAGTATCTTCATTAAAGGAGGGGCAGATGACACAAGCAGTAACTTATTTATCTGAGCCATCAAACTCTCAGACTGAAAATGAGTCTCAACCTGGCCCTGTTTTGAATTACCATTTGTATGAATGGTCCTACACACATCACCTTGGCCAACCCCTCTGCATTACACCATTAACTTGTCTCGTTATGTCGCTGACACACTAAGTGCCAGACGAATTTGGTGAAGTGAGTTCAGGTAAATCTGCTCAGCTGACTTTCTGTTTTTGAGCTTTTTTAAGAACTATGTTTAACTGTTTTCAACGATGACAGTCCCAGAGAGGTTTCATTACACACCAGTATTTCCACGTTTGCATCCAACATTGTTTTTAACTCATGCTGAACCCTTTCCAACAAGGTTTAGCCTGTGTTTGTAGCACCTTCTTTGGTGATGCAATTTGCATGCATATCGGAGGGTCTATGGCGGCGCAAAATCACTGGCCTCAGTGGCTAGCTTGCACTCTTCTCCATTAGCTTCCAGTAATGTTTTATTTCTAGAAATTTATAATGGCACAGAAGACAAAAATGACCGCTCTGGAAACTATAGACAACATTTGGCGGACCAGTGACCTCAAATCGAATGTTTTCCTGGCAGCTGTCTCGTTTAGGATGAGAAAGACGTGCTTTCATGTTTGTAATTAGTCTCATGTAGTACATATGTTGTGTAAGACCTCTGTAAACAACACACACCCCTGCTCCAGAACAATGAGTCTTTGTGTGAGACTGATTCAAGGCTGGTTTGTTTTCAGTTTGATTCAGAATCAGTCACTACCAACTTTGTTGGCCAAGTTTCTGTAACAAACAAGACGTTTGACTTTAGTTTCTAAAACCACAACATATAAAAACATTTTAGAGGTATGAAAAGAAGCACATTTGGCACAGTTTTGGCAAATTTGGCTAATTTGAGCCAAAATGCCAGCTCTGGCACATTGTCCTCTAAAACAATTGTTCAACAAACATGGTTCAACTGATTCAGTCCAAATTTGCTGCAGATATGGTCCAGATGTTGATAAATACAATCTGAGGCTTCTCCTAGGATTTTAAAAGGATTTAAAAAGTGTTTTACAATGTTCATTTAGAAAAAAAAAGTTTGGTGTGCTATACTTTATTTCAGTTATGTAATTGCTGGCATAAACTGCTTCTGAAAAACTTTGGAGTGTAACTTGTTAATGTTCTCCTTTTACAGTTGATCCCTGTGTTTCAGTGTTAAACCATGTCTCTCTCCTAGACATAGCTATTGGCTGAGCTTCTACCATTACTAACTGTATGTGCTCTTTCATATTCTACTTAAAAACTAGAAACGTTTTACTTCCACATAGAAAGTACTCCTGAATCGGTGCTTCTGTGTTCTTTTTCTGCTCTGCTCTGGTTCTGTCTCTGCATGGTTCTGGTTCTGCTGGAGGTTTCTTCGTGTTAAAAGGGAGTTTTTCCTCTCCACTGTCGCTACATGCATGCTCAGTATGAGGGATTGCTGCAAAGTCAACGACACAACGCAAGCAACTGTCCACTGTCTCTACATGCTCATCCAGGAGTTAATACTGCAAGTCACTGAGAAGATGCAAACTGCTGGGTTTCCTTAGATAGAAAACGTTTTAACCAATTTATATAATAAACCGAATCTGACTGCACTGTTTGATAGTTTGGATTAACTGCAATGTATGAACCTGACTGAATTGACTTTGTAAAGTGCCTTTAGACGACATGTGAATTGGCACTATAGAAATGAACTGAATTGAGCTGAATAGTGAGGATTCGTGTGGTGCAGCCTCTGGGTGAGGGCAGAAAGGCGGGTGAAGTGAGTTTGTGCTTTGCCCATGCATGAAGAAGGGCACCAAAGAACTGGAGGAGAAGAGGAAGCAAACAGCAGCATTAAAAAAGACAGCTACCCCAGAACCAGAACTGGTTGACTTGGAGGAGCTGACTCTTATGCAAAACTAATGCAACGACAGGAGATGAAGAATAACTTCTACAAAAGAATGGTCTGAAGTTGAAAAATATTTGTGGCCAGGGCTACAATGGTGCAGCTGACATGAGTGGCATGTACAAAGGTTTTCAAACCAGAATACACACTCATTTAGAAAGCCCCCTATGTGCACTACACACTGCCGAGGTTTGATCCTGGTGGAAGCCCTAAAGTGCCTGTGACATTGAATTTTCAGTCAGTCAGTCATTTTCTACCACTTATTCCATAGTGGGTCGCGGGGGAGCTGGTGCCTATCTCCAGCAGTCTATGATCGAGAGGTGGAGTCCACCCTGGACAGGTCACCAGTCCATCGCAGGGCAACACACAGACAACCATGCACACACTCATTTATACACCTAAGGGCAATTTTGAGAGACCAATTAACCTAATAAGCCTAATAGGCATGTCTTTGGACTGTGGGAGGAAGCCGGAGTACCCAGTGAGAACCCAAGCATGCACGGGGAGAACATGCAAACTCCATGCAGAAAGACCCCCAGCTGGGAATCGAACCCAGGACCTTCTTGCTGCAAGGCAACAGTGCTACCAACTGAGCAATTAAACATTAAATGCACCAAACTAATCAACAAATGTAGCTTTGCTGCACTCAGTGACCTCATCAATTGTAGAACAACATACATGAAAATATTTGGATGCATAAAATGAAAAATAAAGCAGTTGAACTAGTTTAACTTCAACAGAATGGCTTGTTTTGGACTTGCTACAGCATTTATCACTGGCTTTTATTGCATGATCTGCGTATGGTTCTTGGAGCTCCTTCGGGGTTCGCAGGGGACCGGACCGGAGCAAATACAATGGGGGCAAAGCTGAGCAGCATGAAGCAGCAGAGACAAGGGATGATTTAAGATCTGAAGACACTACCTGGTGGGTCATTTTTTAAAACTTTATATTAGAATCTTTAGTGAAATTAATTTATCTTATTTTAATAATAATTTCAGATTATTATTAATAATAAAAACAATAATTTCGGATTTATAACTGCTGGTATCTAAATGTACCTTTGCAACAAGGAAGTGTTCTTACCTACTGAGCTTTGATCCGTTTAGCAACAGCTGCAACAACCTTTCCTTTGGTGATCTTTTCCCATCGGATATAGACTGCTTCAACATTCTCCTTCATCTGTAAATTATCCCGACCTCTGACATCATTTCTCTTGTGAATTCAGAGGTTTCTTGTTCGAAGCAGTTTGCCAAGAGGTTCTCTAATCACACCTGGCTGTGCTTGGTGGGTCCCTCCTCAGTTTTCCAGTTCTGATCCAGACAGCTCTGATCCTCTTCACTTCAAGAAAGTAGTCCAGATTAACAGCTGCTGTCCTAGTGTTGCTGCCACCACCAGCATTGCACCGTTTCTCCATATTAACACTATTTTTAACACAACATGGTTTTTATCTGAACATTTTATCATTAATACTCACACAATGAATGACCGGAGACTTCACCCAGACATCATTTCCAGGCAACTTTGGACGTGCAAAATTTAATATTGAAATATTTTCATTTTGTGTCACAATTGTCTTTTATCACATCTCTAATTCTAAAATTGATGCTCAATTATCCCTATATTAAGATGTTTTCTTTGAGTTTCTGCATTTGTGAGAAAAGCATGCCACAGGCACTTTAAAGACATATGAGCACTTTGTTACCTTCTTTACCGTTTTCTGGGCAACGGCGGCGGCAGCGGTAGGGGTTCATCCTGTAACCAGCAGGTTTCCTGTTCCAGGCCCCGCTCTGTCAGTCTCAGTCATTGCGTCCTTTGGCAAGACACTTCACCCTCCTTGCTTGCTGATGGTAGTCAGAGGGCTCGTTAGCGCCGATTGTATGGCAGCCTCACTTCTGTCTGCCTCAGGGCAGCTGTGGCTACAATGTAGCTCAACTCTGTCGATGTGTGAATGTGTGTATGAATGTATGGATGACTGATTATAGTATAAAGTGCTTTGGGGTCTCTGGGGACTTGATAAAGCACTATGCAAGTTCAGGCCATTTACCATTGTGCAGAATATGTATCCCTTTTACAGTGGCTCCTCAAAGCGCCCTGCTGCTTTAGTTAGATTGCAGCAGTCACTGCATCCATAAGGACAAGTTGTGGAGCTTAGAAGGCTGTAGATACATGTTGGGCTTGCAGGGAACAAGCACTAAAGGCCCTTCCAGGAAACTATAATAAAGTTCCTTAAATGGATGTTTGAAAGAGATTCACCTGACCTTACCCTAGTGGATGCAAAGATGTACAAAATTTGATTAACTTTGCATTCATCCTCTCCATGGAAATCACCA
This sequence comes from Girardinichthys multiradiatus, assembly GCF_021462225.1. Taxonomy (NCBI): domain Eukaryota; kingdom Metazoa; phylum Chordata; class Actinopteri; order Cyprinodontiformes; family Goodeidae; genus Girardinichthys; species Girardinichthys multiradiatus. Next base: position 39,461,015 of record NC_061813.1, read on the forward strand.
CACAGTGGATAAGCAGTGACTTCAGCATTTGAAGTCAGGGTGAAGATGTTGTCGTGCCCATTGACTGTACACAAGATGCTGGTAGGAAACTGCAACTTTAAATACACCACCTACTAACCTACTTCCAGTCTAGCCCAGGAAGGAGGAGTCACAGCTGGAACTCCCATGATGTCATACAGCCACTGACAAAAACGCTTTGTCAGAGTGGTGTTTACCACTAGGGCAACAACACTCGGGCACTGAAGGACTGGTGGCAGGCTCCTAAGTACTCCTCCCAGGTAAGGCCAATCAGCCGAAGATCAGCAACACCTGTAGATGGTTAAAAGAAGCTCCAGGAGGACCTCTGGTGGACAAGCATAGGAACGAACACTCTCAATTCGCAACAGTTTTCTTTCTTTACCCAGAGAAAAATGCATGTAATGGCCATTTGTCCTCAACTTGCAGCAAAACAAATTATATGGCCATTCTGGCAAGAATTAGTCTTTATGCAGGTCAAATTATATAATCAATGTTCATGCCAAGGGATGCGTTTCAGAAGATGTATTCACCATTGTCAGCAAACATACAGACATCCATGACCATCTGCAGCCTCTCCTAACCCTGGTAAAAAACTGTATGCCCTGTATGTACTCTTCTACACCCATCCCACTTGACCTACTTATGCAAATCCGCTCCCAACGACAGGAAAGATCTATGCAAACGTGTGTGTTTGTATGGTAAAGTCCTGACTCAAAACACAGAGGGAGAACTCAAATCTTGTGTGTGTTTGTGTGTGTGTGTGTGTGTGTGTGTGTGTGTGTGTGTGTGTATGTGTGTGTGAGGCCGGGGAAAAAAAGGTTTAGTGCATGGTTCAGATTTTGCACAAACGGTAGTATTTTCAGTTAGTCTATTGTCCACATACCTGTCAATTCCATTTTCCTTTCTTTTTGTTCCTTTTGTCACTTCTCCAACCCTTTTTGTAGGGCTGAACGAGTCCCTGTCAGAAGATCTAATGTTTTAACCCATTCATTGATGCACTCAGTGCTTTTGGTCCATATTTTACCAAATGTTTCTCCTTGGGGAGGAGGCAGTTCCCTAGAACTCTGCTTCAGTCTCCTGACAAAACTTTGCTGACCGAGCTTTACCACTATCCCCTTAAGTGTCTGGCTAATGGGGCTTTGTGTTTTTATTCTTGCTATTAAAATAATAAAAAATCTTCACAGCTGGACTGACAGCGACTAAAGTTTTAATAAAATACGAAATATTTTAGCTTATAAAACAGAATCCCTGTAGAATGCAGTCAATAGCTGTTTATTAAGAATCATTGTCCTTTATTTATATGTGTGGTTATGACAGTTATCACCACAAGAGGGTGATACAGTCTGGTTTATTCTTCCAATAAAAGCATATTGACACAGATTTAGGAGAGGTTTAAAATTATATAAAATATTGACCTGAGAAATGACATTTTATGTCATTTCTCAGATCTCTGGTCCAGTCACAGGATGGACCCATATATTAGCGGGGTGTTATCAAGGAAAACTGCTCAATATATCGTGATATTGACTTTAGGCCATATCGCCCAGCCCTATGACCTCCTATGGTCCCCCGACTGTAACCATGGAAAGGACTGGTCTATCGTTCAAAGAATGGCCTAAAAGTCAAGGAAATACAAGAAAAGATAAAATAAAATAAGATCTCAAAATCATACTTCACAAATACCAATACGTATGTAATATAACTCTGAAAATGAATAAGCCAGATAAAATATCTAAATAAATGTGAAATCAAACAATGTTTCATTATACATGATGAAAAATAAATTTGGCTGAAGTTGATAAATAAATATCAATTGGACATGGATAAATAACGCTGCAATGAACTTGAATCTAACTTTTAGCCAAATAGTTGTCTGCTGTTTACATATTGAAAGTGTTAGCTTGTATAAGCATTTACATGTCCTAATTGCTCCTCATGGTCACTGTCTTCAGAAATCAGCCTTCTGGGAGATTTGATTAATCTGGTTCATTTCCTTAACACATACTAGTACTCTTTGTCCTCTGCTTATCTTGGACTAGGTTGCGGGGGCAGCAGTCTACGCAGAGACACCCAGATTTCTCTCTCACCAGACATCTCCTCCAGCTCCTCCAGGGAAGGCCCCAGGCCAGCTAAGAGATATAGTCCCTCCAGTGTGTTGGGCCATCGCCTGTGCCTCCTTGCGGTGGGATGTATCTGAACCATCTCCTGAGGGAGGAGTTCAGCCAAGGGTCTATCAGCTCAGCTCTATCTTCACCACAACAGACCAGCACAGCATCCGCATTACTATGAAAGTCGCACCTTTAGGTCTGTCGTTTTCCCACTCCATTCTCCCCTCACTTGTGAACAAGACCCTGAGATACTTCCTCAAAATAATGCAGAAACACCCCTCGAACCCAGAGAGGGCAAGCCAACCTATTTCCGGTCGAGAACCATGACCTCGGATTTGAAGGAGCTTATCCTCATCCCCACCACTTCGCAGTCTGCATGCATGCTGTAGGTCCTAGCTAGAGGGGCCCAGCAGGATTACATCATTTGTGAAAAGGAGAGACTAAATCCACTGGTCCACAAACCAGCCCACCTCCGGCCCTTGGCTGAACCTAGAAATGCTGTCCATGAAAGTTATCAACATGCAGGGGCAGTGACAAAGGGCAGCCCTGCCAGAGTCCAACATTCACCTGGAAAAAGTCTGACTTAATGCCAGCAAAGCAAAGCAAACTTCTGGCCCGCTTGTACAGAGAACGGATGGCCCCTAATAAGGGGCCCCTGATTTCATACTCCTGGAGTGTCCCTCACAGGGCACCACGAGGGACACGGTCAAATAATAATCATAATAATAATAATAATCATCTTCATTGGTCATTGCACATGTACATTACAACGAAATTTTGCCTTCTCCATGTTCACAAAACCACATGTGGACATGTGTGCAAACTCCCTTTACTTGACTTTCATAAAATCAGAAAATACTTAGACACCGTCTTCTGTTTAGCTCTGTTATGCAATCAGAATGCTTTAATTATTTAATATTTAATTAAATAACCATTCGGTCTGCCAAGTATCGTCCTGGGAATATCAGCCCAATATGGCGGTGGTATTAGGACAATAGATGAAAGAGTGAATCACCCTCTGGCATTACTGAACAGCAAAACTCTGCCCACACATGTAATACATTCACAAAACTTCTACAAATATAGGAATTTATTAAAGGTGATCTATTATACTTCCTTTTAAACATTTAAACATGTTTAAAAGCTGTTTTAAGGCTCTGTCACTTTTATGTAAATTAGCTGCATCTGGCCACTTTGTAAAGCTGAAAATGGTTGCCAGCCGATGCGCAACAGTACAGCCACAGTAAATGCACTTTTATTGGAAGTAATGTTATTGCTGTTTGTATTACAGGCTGTTAGTAGCGAGGTCTCGGGCTAGTTAGCTATTGTTAAATGCTAAATGACAAGCGCGGTGATTCAGGAAGATTTGCAGGTGGGATAATTCATTCTTAGGCCATCAGCATTGTTTAGCTCATCTGCTTCTAGTTGAGCTGTGACCGCAACTGGAGCATACACCCCACTAGGTTCTGGAGTAGGTCGAGAGAGGTACAACTTAAGCATGTTCACATGGCAAACATGAGATTTGCGCCGTCGATTAGGGGGACCAATGACATAATCATTCTCCCCTACTCTCTCTAGAATTTCATAAGGGCCATCAAATTTGGCAGACAAGGCAGAGCCAGGAACAGGTAGGAGTGCAACAACCTGATCTCCTATTTGAAAAACTCTTTTGACAGAGGTTTTATCATAGTGACGCTTCATTCTTCCTTGAGAGTCAGTTAAATGCTTCCTAGCTAGAGCATTAGCTTGACACGGGCGCTCCCGAAAAGCTTGCACATACTTAATCACACTCTTCGTAGAACCTTCTGCAGGAACTAAGAAAGTTTCTTTTAAAGCTCTTAAAGGGCCCCGGGGTGTGTGTCCAAATACTAGTTCTGCTGGACTGAAACCAAGGGATTCCTGAACAGCCTCTCTAGCAGCAAACAACACAAATGGAACCACCTCATCCCAACTTCTTTCAGTTTCCAGACAGTATTTGCGTAGCATTGACTTTAAGGTCTGGTGCCAATGTTCCAAAACCCCTTGGGACTCTGGGTGGTAAGCAGATGAAACAACATGCTTAATATTTAAGGTTTTAGCTACCTGTCTGAACAACTTGGACTGAAAATTTGTTCCTTGGTCCGTTTGTAGAGTTATAGGTAAACCAAACACAGAAAAGAACTTTGTCAGGGCTTTAACCACAGATTTGGCTGTAATCTTGTTCAAAGGGATGGCTTCCAGGAATCGAGTGGCGGCACACATAACTGTGAGCAAAGATTGATTTCCATACTTTTTTCGGGGTAAAGGTCCAACACAGTCTACTATGACGTGGTCAAATGGGTGGTCTATCACCGGAATCAGGCACAAAGGAGCAGGTGGTATTACTACCACAATAGTTATAGAGAGGATGACTTCATAAACAGGAAGCACATGAAGAGGGTTGGTGAAATAGATGAAGATTAATTCCTTCATACATCAGATTTATTTGTACATTGAAACAGAAAACACTTAGAAATGACCACTGGTGACCTTTTATAGTCTCCTTTTACATAACATTTCATTATATATATAACATTACTAATAATGTACAGAGTAAGGCCCAAATTAAAGGTTTGAGTTGGGTTGATTTCTTTGAAAACAGGACTTGTACCCCCACAGGGATAAGAGTCTAAATCAACAGTTTCTTGTCTTGGATGCAGGTTGAAGAATCAACACCACAGTTTTACATGGGTCTAAAAATAATGTTTTCAGGGAAGATCCAGTCCTGTCATTTAATGAAGTTTAAAGGTCACATCTAATGTATGTTTAGTTGCTGTGGTTGCTGTTTAAGAAGCCTTGTTATGACATTTGTTCTGAACTGACACGATATAGATGAACAGAGGAAACAACTGCACACACGCATGAATACATGCCAGAACCTCCCCCCACCCTGCCATAGCCCGCAGTAGTCTGAACATCTACAGTAATAAATGTGTACAATAAATCCTTCCTAATCTTCCTGACTGTATAACTGAGAGAATTAAGTCCATCTCTGTCAATAGTTTGAGGCGTTTCATTTAGTTTCTGAACATTATTTGGATTACGATCGTTGTGCAAATCTCTTCCATGCTTGATCATCTTGTACCTTCCGATGACAGAGTCTGGTCGGGATATGGACATTCCTCGGAAAACGATCCGCTGGTATAGATCGTCGTCCTCTCCCCCCCAGCCCCAGAACGTGTTTGAAAAGCCGTTAACTTTCAAAAACTGCTCTCTGGACAACGCTGTGACCCCACCAAAGATGGTGTTGTAGGGTAATAAGAAGTTAAACTTGTCTACAGCAACAGATAAGTGTCTTGGCTTATCAGAACATCTGTAGAGGTTACGATCATTGAGAGGTACCAGGTCTATATCAGAAAAGACAAAACACTCATAATCATACTCCTTCAGGGCTTCAGTGTGTCCAATATTCATCAGTTTAGCCCGATTAAACACTCCGTCTCCCTCCTGATTGATGACATACACACTGTAGTCCAGCTGCTGTCGTATGAGGATCGGATGGAGGTAATGCAGCCAGTGGCTCAGGTGTTCATAACGATTTCTGAATGGGATGATGATAGCTACCTAGAAGATGGACGTAAAGTACCGTTAAAATACAAAACCTGTGCAGAATCATCCGTTCCCACAACATCTTAGTTAAATCCTAAAAATTTGCTGCGTAATGTTTCTATTTGTAATAATTAAACTTTTAATATGAGTAATTATAAATAAATGTAAATTCATCACAAATGCTTAAGGTCTTATTTCATTTTTAGGCCTAAATAAGCTGTAAATAATATTTTTATGCTCACGTAAAACATGAGTGATAACAGTTATTATGTTTAGAGAAATTATACTTTCAGCTGCTTCCATTCAATAGCAATGATTATTTGATCCAGGTGTGATGAAGCAGAGATACATCTAAAACCTGCAGGACACCCATGATTTAGATGTTCCATAGTTGCCAACAGCCCTGATTGAAATGGATGGGTCATTAAAGGGCTCCTGTAGAGCAGCTAATGCTATCATTTTCAATCTGGTTTGCAGGAGCAGATTGTCTGAGAGGCAGCAGCTTAGAGAACAAGGAGAGGTCAGAAATATCAGAGTGGTTTCTTCTCTCTCTATGGAACAAGAAGAGGTCTGGTTGGTGAGTGAACATAGGGTGGAGGGCAAGAAGAGTCTCCTAAGCTGCATCTACAGAACATCCTGCTGACTTCCATGCCACCAGATCCCTCCTTGTCCCACATGAACACATGAAGATCACATGAGGGGAGATGGACAAAGTGGGACACTCAACAGTCCCTGGCGCCTAGATCAGAGCTGGAGGAAGAAGGGTTGGACACAGCGACTCCTGGCGGCTAAACGGTGCCTATACAATAACCCGCTTTCTGATACGATCTTAGAGGGATTCTGACATTTATTTACCTTTTAATAATTTCAGTAAACATTTGAGTTAATGTCTCCCTTTAATCCATCCTAAATTTCCATCTTTACAATCTCAAAAAACATCCTATTTTAGTTCTCACTAATTTGCGTGTTTAATCATGTACATTTAAACTTTTCAACATCAGAGAAAATAATGCTTTTCTTTTGAAAATATCATATACTATTCTCGGAAGATATTTCCATGAAATATGCTTCTTTAATTTATTTTCTCTTCTCTGAAATAATAATGCACCGTCGCATTTTTCAAAGAAAGCGAATCAAACTTTAAAATAATTTATTACGTTTTTCAACTCGATTGTGTTACTTTACTATGACTGAATTAAATATATCAGAGTTTAGACCTCATTACAATTAAAAGTTTGTTATTTTGAGGGTTGTTTCTTGCACCAACAACACAATGTATAAAAGTTTAGGTTCCATCCACCTACCTTTTGTTTTGCGACACAGTTGGCTGGTTTATACCGTCCTCCCTGCTGAAGCAGCGGACCAAGATGCTGCCGGACGTCCTCCAGAGTCCGGTTGGTTCTGAACTCCACATAAAGAACTCCTTGGAGGTTCGGTGGGATGTTGGGGCACGGCTCCAGAGGTCTTCCAGAAGCTGCTGGCATCGCTGTCCTGTTTTGGTGGAATTCTGGGACTGCAGTTGTCTTCTCTATGTTTAAGGAAGTTTTATTTTTTGTATTTACCAAATGATGTGGATCAGTAAAGAAAAGTAAATCATTATTTTTGCTGTAAAATAAAAACCCAGAAAAGCATATCAGGCTGAAAACAGCAAAAAGCACCAAGAAGTTAAAGATAGTTTTTAGCATTTTAATTAAAGCAGATGATCAGTTGACGTCTCTGTTTGTAACTTTGCTACAAATGTTCTCAGCGGTTTCTTTTTTCAGATTTCTTTGTCAGGCGCCAGATCCTCCCATTCACCTGCGGGTTTTAAGAAAGGTTTTTTAGCGAAGGAATGAGCCAGAAACACCAAAATCTGTACCAACATTTGGAAAGTACCTCCAATTTTACAAGATTTCTCAGATTTTACAGACTGTGCTGCTTTGTTAAACAGCCAAACTGCATCCACGGTACGTTAAGGTCACTGACTCATCATGCTTCTCAGAACAGGTTCTTTTAGATCGCTAAAGCTGGACTGTCGTGTTTTTTCTGAAATCTAAAGCATGATATAAAAAGCAGGATCCTGCTTTGGTGGCAATGACTTTACGTTTGACAAGCACGCTGAAAAGATGTTTTGTTCATTATGTCTCGTCGCTGCACAAAATAAATTACAGTAAATCAAAATTATTTAATCAGACCAAAATAATGGAATTTGAGTAGATTTGAATGCTCTGTGTACTTTCAGCTCAAATATATTAAGATATATTTACTTGAACATTCTTTGTAATTCCCACTAAACTCACATTAATTATGCAAGAAATTAATTTCAGTTTCTCTTTTCAGGAAGTTTAATACATCTCTTTGTACCTTTTGAACTTGGCCTCACTGTAGTAATAAGAGCCTATAATAAAGAAATATGCTTAATGCATTGTGAAAAATTTACTGTCAAATTTGAAAAGCAAGCCATTTGAAAATGTATCTAAATTGCAAACTATGTAACACATTTAAACAACGTGCATTTTAAATACTTTTTTCAACACCACAAATAAAATCACTATACTGTCCTTAGGGAAGACAGTTTTACGGAAGAAAAATATTTAAATGTAGATGGGCTTTAAGCATATCTAAAACCTGTAATAACCTAATTAGCTAACTTATAATGTGAGTGAATGTATTTATGACCCAATCTCGTTTTCATTAAGCAATAAATGCACATAGAAAAAGTGACCAGCACCAGGTTTTTTATACATATAACCATAGCAAAACTATAAAAAGGAAACCTAAATTAAATCATATTATACAGTGAAGTCTGAAGAAAATGAAACATGTATATAACAGTGCATAGATTTTCAGTATTACATTATTTTAGGGAACTAGTTATTGAATAAAGTTAAGTTTTGTAACATGCATTCACAAGCAGTGATCCAACTTGTAGAGCTGCTTATCTCTAGATTATTTCCTTTTATTCCTAATTTCAAAACAAATAGTGCAGAACAAATTCACCCACTTGTTTTGACAGCAGGACATTTCAGAACCAGACAGAGGACAGCTACACCACACATTGTTTCTCTGCAACAACATGTAGGGAAACTTCATATTACTCTTAATACTCACAAAATCTTTACCAATTAATGATGAAGGGGCTTCTTCTGTAGCCATGGTGAAAGAAACATTTTCTGACATCCTGAAGAGTTTCACTCTTTTTTGCCAGTTTGCTGCCCAAGGAAGTGACAAGTTATTGAAATCCTTCATAATTCACTCCATCTTCCTAGTTTATAAAACAGATTTCCGCCATACCATTTATTTCCATATCACATTAACTGTTCAGTTTCATGAAGCAGGGAACACATAATCAGTACAATTGCCCATTTTGGTTAGGAGGGGATGCCTCCTACTCATTACGGATACATAAATTTTAGCTTGCAGCTCTTGTGAGATCAGAATCAACCCGGCCCACCCTCCATACTGAGGTGATGAGGAATGCAGATGGACTTGTTTTAGAGGTCGTTTGCTGTTATGAAGACATCTTTAATGTAAAAGCTTCTCCTTGTGTTGTTGTCATCCACCCAGATCCTCAACTCCTTGTTGCCACTCCGGGTGGAACCAGTTGGCCCGAGTGAAAGAAAGGGAAATGACAATAAACAAGAAATACAAGGTCAGTTGATCATAACTGGTGTATGCAATGACACACTGGAGAAAAGATGAAGAACTGGTCAAAAATGGAGAAACAGAATCAAGAAAACAACATTAATTACCATAAGTACATTTAGTCAAAGAAGGGGGAAGCCTGCACCGTCCTAACTGTAAAGGCGAGGGTGCCATCATCATGTCATGTGAGTGTGTTGCTGCAAGAGGGATTGTTGCACTTCTCCTAATCTATGGCAAGATCAGGAAGGAAATAATGTTGGCAACCATGACTGAGCCTTGAGCCTTTGTTTCATTGCAAAATACAAGCAAATGAAAAATGCTGTTTTAATTCTGCACAATCAGGGGCCTCGGTCATAAGAGTGTGCAGCTTTTATACTAAAGGTTTGCAGTAGGGATTAATTACAAAACCTGTAGCGCACATAAAACGTCAGATGTATAAAACCGTGCATAGACGCATTACTGCACACTTTTACTTTATACATCCCACCTTACATGGAATTGGGCACAGCTGCACGTGCAGCTTTGACTGCCCAGTCCCCGCCCCTCAATACATATGCAAATTAGTATAAACACCTGGAAGGCACCCACCAGGGCCTTGTTTCAGAAGGCAGGGTTAGTGAAAACTCAAAGTAAGTTCTGGGGTTAGTCATGTGCATACCCTGGGTTTTTGGTTTCAGAAAGCCAGGTAGCCATTATCCTGTGTCAAGTTACCCCTGCAACACACTCTGTGAACCAACCCTGGTCAGTCGCAGGGTTTATTGAACTAACCCTGGGTTTGGTCTCCTCTTAGCTGAGACCTGGAACAAGGAAAGTGTCAGAAATGCTTTGATCTTTTCTGTAGAAGCCTGGAGACGTTGGACCACACATACTCTGCAGAAATCTCCATCAGGAGAGGGTGATCAGACCACTATTAGACGTCTTATTTTCACGATTGAATATATTTTCGAGCGTCTTTCGCCATAATCAATAATTTATCTCAATAACACAACGACTACACTTCATCTTTATGCCAGCGGTAGCTCTCTGTATAACATAGGTAATGCTGAAAATCCTTCAAAATTTGGCTTATTGGCTATTTCTGTGTTGATGTTAGGCATGATTTCCTGCTCTGCCGGCCTGGTTGTGGCTGTGATCCAGTGTCAGGCTGGAGGGCCACTTCAGGATCAGTTTTCGGTCGGGTCTCAGAGCTCTGTGCCTATCCCTAGCCTTGGGCTCAGTGGATGTGCCGGTGCCTCTCTCTGTTGGAACTCGCCGAATGGGGGTGCCTATTGGAGCATTGTGCCCCCAGTCCTTCCCTTTGTCATATTCTATCAGAAACAGGGGACTCTAGAGCAAGCACAATTACAGAAACAGGGATAAAGTTTGAACAAGTCTATTGAAAGCACAGGTTTACTCAGGATCCAGTAGGTGTCAGGTCTCAGAAGGCCAGCGCAGTAGGAGGGAGAGGATGGTTAGTAAGGGAGATGATGACTGATTGTTGTTGATAGAATTGAACTCTTACTTGGAAGTGGAGAAGAGAGTTCCTGGAGGAGATAAGTAAGCCACGGAGACTGAGGTTGACAGATCGTTGTGCTGTGTGAGCAGTTCCTCCAGATGGAGAATGGTGTAGGAGGGTGAACAGGCAGGATGTGGAAGCAAGCAGCAACACTACCAGCAGATCCAGGAAATCCAGGGAGGTCACATAGTTGCGGTAAATTCACTTAAGCGTTGACCGACCAGATAGGAGGCAGAACCACAACGGGTAATCCAGGACAGGATCTTTCTGACAGCAACCTTGAGGAAGGGAAACATAGTCAGATAAGACTTGGGTTTGTTCAGAACACAAGCAAGAGTAGAGTGAGGTCTATTGGTCCGATTCCCACTCTAGGTGAGCAGACAATCTGACACCTCCTCCAAGGTCCGGACAGCATTTGAAGCTCTCCCTTGATTGCTGCTGATGCTGAACAGCTGTGCGGCTGCGTTTGCCTGTCACACCCTGTGAAGAAAATGAGAACTGCACCCAACACAACACAACACAACACAACAAACCTGTGCACAGCTCTGTAGCCCGACACCTATGCCATCCTTGGACACCGTTCCCTGCCCGCTCCATCACAGTACCACTCATGTAGGGCCTTCTCCACGGTTCCATGGTGGCCTGGGCCCTCGTTTTTTGTAAAACTTAGATACCCTCACTTATAACATTTTCATGACATGCACATGTAGCGCCTTGTGGGAGGGCACACTTGATGGCATCCAGAGGGGGGTCTATTTTAATAACCCCACCTCTGGTGCCTGCACCCACCTCTAAATGTTAAGTTGCAGGTAGACATTGAGAGCTCTGCGGGGGGGCACTGTACGACAACGTGCACCAACTCCACATTTGAGCGGGCGTAGATAGGTTTGGCTACTTGGCGTCTTTAGATTGGAGACTGGTAGCAAGAGCGGGCCTCCTGGTTGGGGTCTTGGCTGCGGTTGGGAGTCCTTGCTCTGGGAGGCCTTTGGATGTCTGTGGCTCAGATCTCCTCAGTGTCTGTCTCAGGTCCTAGGGGGCAGGTATGTGGCTCCTTACACTCGCTATAGGAGAAACCCTATTTACACAAGCGCGCTCATGCATACACCCACAGGTGTTTGGATTCTAGTGTTAACAGATACAAAGATGTTCTATATTGATCTGCAGATGCCACTAAATACATCTGGCATTTATTAAAACCGTAGACGTTTAGGCATCTTAGCCGTCTCGTGTTGGGGTTTACCCCAGTGGATGAGAGGGTTGTATCCCTGCGCCTTCGGGTTGGGGAGAGGTCTCTGACTATCATTTCAGCCTACGGGCCGAGTGGTAGTGCAGAGTACCCTGCCTTCTTGGCGTCCCTGTCAGGGGTGCTGGATAGTGCCCCTCCCGGGAACTCCATTATTCTGCTGGGGGACTTCAACGCCCACGTGGCGAACGACAGTGACACCTGGAGAGGCGTGATCGGGAGGAATGGCCTCCCCGATCTGAATCCGAGTGGTGTTTTGTTATTGGACTTCTGCGCTAGTCACGGATTGTCCATAACGAACACCATGTTCAAACATAAGGGTGTCCATCAGTGCACTTGGCACCAGGACACCCTAGGCAGGAGGTCGATGATCGACTTTGTTGTCGTATCATCAGACCTTCGGCCGCATGTTTTGGACACTCGGGTGAAGAGAGGGGCTGAGCTGTCCACTGATCATCACCTGGTGGTGAGTTGGATCCGCTGGAGGAGGAGAAAGCCGGACAGACTCGGCAGGCCCAAGCGCATAGTGAGGGTCTGCTGGGAACGCCTGGCGGAGCCCTCGGCCAGGGATGTATTCAACTCCCACCTCCGGGAGAGCTTCGACCAGATCCCGGGGGATGTTGGAGACATAGACTCAGAGTGGACCATGTTCTCTGCATCTATTGTCGATGCTGCTGCCCATAGCTGCGGCCGTAAGGTCTGCGGTGCCTGTCGTGGCGGCAATCCCAGAACCCGGTGGTGGACACCGGCAGTAAGGGATGCTGTTAAGCTGAAGAAGGAGTCCTATCGGCTGTGGTTGGCTTGTGGGACTCCTGAGGCGGCTGACGGGTACCGTGAGGCCAAGCGTGCTGCGGCCCGGGCTGTGGCAGAGGCAAAAACTCGGGCCTGGGAAGAGTTCGGTGAGGCCATGGAGAAGGACTACCGGTTGGCCTCGAAGCGATTCTGGCAAACCGTCCGGCGCCTCAGGAGGGGGAAGCAGTGCTCTGCCAACACTGTTTATAGTGGGGGCGGGAGACTGCTGACCTCGACTGAGGACATTATCGGGCGGTGGAAGGAGTACTTCGAGGATCTCCTCAATCCTGCCATCACGCATTCCGTGGTGGAAACAGAGGCTGGGGACTCGGGGTTGGACTCTTTCATCACCCAGGCTGAAGTCACCGAGGTGGTTAAAAAGCTCCGCGGTGGCAAGGCTTCGGGGGTGGATGAGATCCGCCCTGAGTACCTCAAGTCTCTGGATGTTGTAGGGCTGTCACGCAACATTGCGTGGCGGTCGGGGACAGTGCCTCTGGACTGGCAGACTGGGGTGGTGGTCCCCCTTTATAAGAAGGGGGACCGGAGGGTGTGTTCCAACTACAGGGGGATCACACTCCTCAGCCTCCCTGGTAAGGCCTACGCCAGGGTATTGGAGAGGAGAGTCCGACCGATAGTCGAACTTCGGCTTCAGGAGGAACAGTGTGGTTTTCGTCCCAGCCGTGGAACACTGGACCAGCTCTATACCCTCTACAGGGTGCTCGAGGGTTCATGGGAGTTTGCCCAACCGGTTCACATGTGTTTTGTGGACCTGGAGAAGGCATTCGACTGTGTCCCTCGTGATGCCTTGTGGGGGGTGCTCCAGGAGTATGGAATCGGGGGCCCTTTATTAGGGGCCATCCGGTCCCTGTACGAGCGGAGCAGGAGTTTGGTCCGCATTGCCGGCACTAAGTCGGACCTGTTCCCAGTGCATGTTGGACTCCGGCAGGGCTGCCCTTTGTCGCCGGTCCTGTTCATAACTTTTATGGACAGGATTTCTAGACGCAGCCAAGGGCCGGAGGGGGTCTGGTTTGGGGACCAGTGGATTTCGTCTCTTCTTTTTGCGGATGACGTGGTCCTGCTGGCCCCCTCTAGCCAAGACCTACAGCATGCGCTGTGGCGGTTCGCAGCCGAGTGTGAAGCGGCTGGGATGAGGATCAGCTCCTCCAAGTCCGAGGCCATGGTACTCGACCGGAAAAGGGTGGCTTGTCCTCTTCAGGTTGGAGGGGAGTTCCTGCCTCAAGTGGAGGAGTTTAAGTATCTCGGGGTCTTGTTCACGAGTGAGGGAAGAATGGAGCGGGAGATCGACAGACGGATCGGTGCAGCTGCCACAGTAATGGGGGCGCTGTGCCGGTCCATTGTGGTGAAGAGAGAGCTGAGCCGAAAAGCAAAGCTCTCAATTTACCGGTCGGTCTACGTTCCTACCCTCACCTATGGCCATGAACTTTGGGTCATGACCGAAAGAACGAGATCACGGATACAAGCGGCTGAAATGAGCTTCCTCCGTAGGGTGGCCGGGCACTCCCTTAGAGATAGGGTGAGGAGCTCGGCCATCCGGGAGGGGCTCGGAGTAGAGCCGCTGCTCCTCCACATCGAGAGGAGCCAGTTGAGGTGGCTCGGGCATCTATACCGGATGCCTCCTGGACGCCTTCCTCGGGAGGTGTTCCAGGCACGTCCCACCGGGAGGAGGCCCAGGGGACGGCCCAGGACACGCTGGAGGGACTATGTCTCTCGGCTGGCCTGGGAACACCTTGGGCTCCCCCTGGAGGAACTGGAGGAGGTGTCTGGGGAGAGGGACGTCTGGGCGTCTCTGCTGAGTCTGCTGCCCCCGCGACCCGGTCCTGGATAAGCGGAAGACGACGAACGAACGAACGAACGAACGTTTAGGCAACATTGCTGTTGTAATATATGAGTTTCTGCAGGTGCAGAAGCAGACTGCTAGGGTGTTATCTTGTATTCTCTTCATCCTTCTTTCTCTCCTCTGTTCTTTACGCCTTATCTCCCTTTTTCCTTTTATCCTCACCTCTCTCTCTTTCTTGCTTCTTTCTATTTTTCTTTTTGTTTCCGTCTCCGTCAGTGTTTTCCCTGATGAATAGGTCATTTAGTGTTGTGTATTAATAGACAGGACACATCTTAACTCTGGATCTTCCTATAAACCTTCAACAAATTATCTTTCATGAATGTTCTGGCATTTTAGAGGCTAGAATAAAAATCAGTCAGCCAGAAGTTCTCATTCATTACAGTAGAACTGTTTTATGTTAAAACCAGACCTAATTCAGGCTAATTGGGCATTTGGCCGTGTATCAAATCAGTTGATATTTGAAAATATAGGTGCTTTACCAAGGCTACCTGTCCAGGAGTGAAGCTGTAGTACTAGTCCATGCATTTGGTTCTCTAATGCTGGACTACAGTATGGCTAAGTAACCGAAAATATTGCTGTTAATTTTTGTCTGTGTAACTTTACAAATGGCACCCCATAATTTTATGCTAAATGATTTTTATGAGAGCTTAAATCTCACATTACATACATAATAATAAACTTCATATAAGCAATAAGTAGGTTGTCTTTCATTCTAAATTCACAAGTTAATATAACCCCTCTTTGAACTGCCACCTTAACGTGGTGGAGGGGTTTGAGTGCTCGAATGATCCTATAGGCTATGTTGTCTGGGGCTTAAATGCCCCTGGTAGGGTCTCCCATGGTAAACAAGTCCTGGGCTACGGGTCAGAAAAAGAGTGATTCCGACGACTTCATGAGGAGTATTACAACAAGAGATGCGAGGCCATCCCCCAGTGGGCCCACCATCTGCACAGGGAACCATGAAGGACCGGTGCAAAGAGAATCAGGAAGCGGAGGTCTGTCGTGGCGACAAAAACCCGGGCCTGGGAGGAGTTTGGTGACGCCATGGAGAAAGACTACTGGTCAGGCTCCAAGCAGAGACTGGGAACTCGGAGTCAGACTTATTCATCAACCAGGCTGAAGTCACAGAAGTGGTCAAAAAGCTCCACTGTGGCAGGGCTTTGGGGGTGGATGAGATCCGACCTAAGTACCTCAAGTCCCTGGATGTTGTGGGGCTATCATGGCTAACATGCCTCTTCAACACTGCGTGGCAGTCGGGGACAGTGCCTTTGGACTGCCAGAACGAGTTGTTGGTCCACCTTCAGAGCAAGGCGGACCGGAGCGTGTGTTCCAACTACAGGGGGATCACACTCCTCAGTCCCCCTGGTAAGACCTATACCAGGGTATTGGAGGGGAGAGTTAGCAGTGTCCTCATGCTTTGGGAGAACAGCACTGCTTTGGTCCACTGTGATCTTCCTAAATGTTTCATTTTACACCGAGGGAGAATAACAGCCGACAGTTCAGAAAGTCATGGTTTGAAAACCAGAGGAGCACAGCCCATCATAGTTATTAAAAGACTGATATACAGCATAAAGGGTCTGTCCTACAGCTAAGTTGGGTGATATCCAAGTTTTTTGGGAAGTTTTGTGTTTTCTCATTTCTGTTTCATTCGAGGCTTAAGGATAACGATAGTAATACAAATAGTCTACCTTTGCAAAGATACAAAGTCCTTCCTGACACCTCAGATGGAAGTGGAATGAAGGAAGCTGATGAACAAAAATCTTTGTGGTCAGATCCTGTTTGACTGGTAACGATGTTTGTAGCAGACCTGGGGTTGTAGAGCACATGGCTCCACATCAGGTATGTTGAAGCAAGGAAGTGGTTTATGAAAGAAGACAAAAATTATTCCACAACATATGAAATAAAACCGGGACCTTTTGGGAAAAAATAACAGCGCACGTTTATGCAAATCACACCTCAGATTCGGCCAGAAAACAACTTCTGGTAAATCTTTGGAGCCGTGCCCTGACATCCGCCCAACTTCAAGATTTCCTCCACCTTCAACGTGTTTGCAATTTTCTTTTAAATTCAGAAGCTAATTCAGAACTGCCCCCTAGTGGCTAGTTCGCATTGCAACCATGCCAACTTAATAAAAGCACCGGAAGCATTGATCCTGAACAACGTTTATGATGCCTTCATAAACGGATTAGGACTATTTGGGTTTTTGTCCGTGTTTTAAATCCACATTTTTTGTTCAGTTCAGTTTATTTTGTTCTGTATGGCTACCTCGTAATTATATGTTAGGAAATCAATCATGTTAATGCAGCATCCAATTAGAGATGCACAAGAAAATAAATAAAGTCCTTCACTCTGTCATTTGTGGGGTGTTTAATGTATGTAAAGATGGATTAGGTTTTCTGTCTGTATGGTTGCTGTGCTGGCATGTCACATAACTGAGGAGAGACCAGCAGAATATTTGGGAGGCAAACATGAAGAAATCAATCAGGTGGAAAAGATCAAACTGGAATATAAATACTTTCGAATCATACCAATTCAGCGTGAAACTCAGATCTTTGTGTCAGCCTCGTTGTTTGTCTGTCTACAGTCTGACCCAAAGGTTCCCTCCGATATTTAATGACCCAGATGGTCCAGTGGTATTTTGTGGTTTTGCATATTTTTTACAACTTTGTGTTTTTGTGAAATTCTGCATTGGAAATGCATAATCTTGGTATCTTGCTATTTTTATAATAATTGTACAGTTGTCAAGATAGTTTCTTAAAATAAATCATGATCATTGGTTTTACAGGTCCAGGACATCCTTCTCCCCAGCAACACTCCCCAGCTTGTTCTGGGGGATCCTAAACATTCCCAGGCCAGAAGATCCCTGTAGTGACTTCCAGTGTTTCCTCCCAGTGGGAGATGCCCAGAGAAACCTCCAACCTGTGATTTTTTTTGCTTTATACATTATTAGAGCTGCTTGTAGTTTAACTATGTCAGTAGGTTTTTATCATTTTGATTGTATAAATAGTTGTTTAGTATGATCCAGGTTTTTCCTTATGTTTTTCACTGTTCAAGTTTTGAATCATGTTTCTGTTTATTTTCCTGGTCATGCTTTTGTTTTTTCGTCTTGTTCATGTTTTGTCAAGTTTGGTTTTTGGATCTGGTTATGCTTTTGCTTCATGTTTTTCTAGTTTGTGTTCAACAGTCTGTTTTGCTCCAGTCACGTTTTGTTCTGTTAATTAAGTTTATTCAGTTCACCTGCTTCAAGTTAATCTGTCTCCTTACTTCACCTGGTTTTCACGCCATATATTCACACCTGTTCTGTTAGTCTTCTCGGAAACATCTTTCACTCTCATGCTCATGACCAGCTCTCATATCTAGTTCTCTAACCAAGTCTTGTCTTTTTTTTGATCATGCCATGCCTGTCTTGCCTGCCCGTTTGTTTTGTTCCTGCCTCCTGCTGAATGTGAGTTTTTATTATTAAACCTTTTTTTTTTCACTTACCATCACGCTGCCTGCTCGTCTGCATTCTGGGGTCCAATTCCAAGTAAACCGTGACAGAACCGTGACAGAGTCAGTCATTTTCTATACCGCTTCTTCCATAGTGGTTGCAGGGAAGCTGATCTCCAGCAGTTTATGGCAGGAGGCGGGGCTTGCAGGGCTCAGATATAAATATTTGTTTATTTTGATATTTTACGTTGAACGAATCTGATGTGAGGTTTCCAGTTCAGTTTATCATCAATAAAACCAAGACATTTGACTTCAATCATCATTTCAACATTCAATTAATTTATCTGCATTTTCACTTCCTTGTCTGTTTTAAAGTTCCCAAAAAACATTATTGTGGTTTTGCTCAAATTAAAGACAGTTTGTTGCAATTAGAACCATATTTTTAGCTTTTTCATTTCCTTGGTGACACTGAAAAATGTAGTTTTATCACCAAATACTACATATTTCATAGGTTCAGATATTTTGCAAATGTTGTTTACATATGATATAAAGAATTTAAGACCTAAAACTGACCCTTGCAGAACCCCACAAGCAATGTCCAAACACTGTGAACTCACATCCTCCAGTTAGCTCGTGCTTTCTGCCACTTAAATAACCTTTAATCCTCTGTAACACAAGTCCAGAAGCTGCAATTTGTCAAATTTGTTAGCCATAGAGAGAACATTAGCCAGGTGGACTGAGGGTAAGGGTGCGCAGAGTCCTTCTTGCCGAACCTTCAAAAGTGCCCCAACACTAACCGCTGCACCACCACTCAAGATCTCAGTGAAGTTAGGGTCAATAATAAATGAAGAAAAATGCCCAGAGAAGACTGTCTGATGTTTATGAGTTCCTCTCTTGTGAAGTTGAACACAGAATGGTGGCAGAGGGCAGATTAAACACTCAAAAACAAAGTACAAGAGAGCGAAGTTCCAATACTGCCATTAATGCCGCTGTCACGGATGGTCTGTGTTGAAAACATTATTTTATTTGAAAGGAGAGAACGCTGAGTTGGAGGCTGCAAGGATGAAGATGTTCTGACCTGAATTGGGAGTGACCAGAATAGACAAAATTAAAAAATGTTCAGTTCAGAGGAACAGATAAGGGTTGGGCTGTTTGGAGTTGAAGTTTTAGCAGCCAAATTAAAATGTTTTGGACATTTATTCTGGAGAGATAACAGGTACTTTGGACAGAGGACTGTGGACATGGATCTGCTAGGCAGGAGGACGACCACATAGGAAGACTAACTTACTAAGGAGGCTATAGTAGGTGTAATAGTAAATATGATGCAGGCCATCTCAGCCCATCTATGCCCTGCTACATCTGCTGTGGTTTGTTATTGTGGTGGTTGTGGTTTCAAGCTGGCTTTGACCCTGTCATTCCTACAGGTGGCAGTGTTCCTCCAAGAAACTCATTGCAGTGTTTTAAGTGGCACGACTGCTTCCTGCTTTCCATCCCAACACTGTTCTGGCTTCAGTCAAAAGTCTCTCAGCAAATCAGCTGCATTGAACAAACTCTCTTCACAGAAATAAATGCCCAACCGATCTCAGATGCTTGCATATAGAAATCAGTTTGTTCTGCGCTCCCTACCGGGGTAAGAGTCCCACCTGGGGTTAGCCTCAGTAAAGGTTTTAGCTTGGAAACCAAAAAGAAATAAACTGTATGTCCGGTAGTCAATAATTATATTGGAATGGTATTTGGTGATTATGAAATAGGAGGAACAAATGCACGATTCATCTGGAGCAATTGAAACTGGTATAAAATGCTGGAAAATCCAAAGTAATGCTTTTTATTTTTAAAACATTTGTTGCCTCAGAGAACATCCTGTTAATCAGAGCTGCCCAACTGTAAAACTTGGTCACCAGTTAAAATTTCAATGTTATGTTATGTAATGTTCAATTGATCTCCAATTTTAAGGTGAACCTTGGTTTCTATTACAGAAACAAGTCATGTTTCTGCCTCAGAGCTCAGAAGCTTCTGATAACAGCTACTTTTTTATGTCTGTACTTGATTATGTTGATGTTTATTTATGTGCTTTAACTGGTTTCCTTCAAGGCTTCACTCAAGTGTACCTCTGTGATCTGAGATCCATCGCTGGTTGTAGCCGCCAGACCCACCAGGCACCATAATGTTTATCTGAGAACAACTCTCAAAGTACTTATTGAGAAGATTACTGAAAAAACAGAAAGCAAATGAAGAGGATTGGTGAAACAGATGAAAATGGATTCCTCCATGCACCAGATTTATTTGTACACTGAAACTGAAAAAACAACTTTCATCAGCTTATAGACCAAAACCTACTTCAGGTTTAGTGGGTTTGAGCCCCCACAGGAATAAGAGTCTCAATCAACATAAACACTGTTTCTTATCTTAGTTGCATGTTGGTGAAACTAAAAAAGAGTTTTACATGAATGTTAACTTTTGTTTTGATCGAAAATGTAAGCTGTGGGACAAACTTAATTAAATCATTGTTCAACTAAAGACCAGGACTCAGAGTTGGTGATCAGCCTGCTGGAGTCTGAACATCTACAGTAATAAATGTGTACAATAAATCCTTCCTAATCTTCCTGACTGTATAACTGAGAGAATTAAGTCCATCTCTGTCAATAGTTTGAGGCGTTTCTTTCAGTTTCTGAACATTATTTGGATTACGATCGTTGTGCAAATCTCTTCCATGCTTGATCATCTTGTACCTTCCGATGACAGAGTCTGGTCGGGATATGGACATTCCTCGGAAAACGATCCGCTGGTATAGATCGTCGTCCTCACCCCCCCAGCCCCAGAACGTGTTTGAAAAGCCGTTAACTTTCAAAAACTGCTGTCTGGACAACGCTGTGACCCCACCAAATATGTTGTTGTAGGGTAATAAGAAGTTAAACTTGTCTACAGCAACAGATAAGTGTCTTGGCTTATCAGAACATCTGTAGAGGTTACGATCATTGAGAGGTACCAGGTCTATATCAGAAAAGACAAAACACTCATAATCATACTCCTTCAGGGCTTCAGTGTGTCCAATATTCATCAGTTTAGCCCGATTAAACACTCCGTCTCCCTCCTGATTGATGACATACACACTGTAGTCCAGCTGCTGTCGTATGAGGATCGGATGGAGGTAATGCAGCCAGTGGCTCAGGTGTTCATAACGATTTCTGAATGGGATGATGATAGCTACCTAGAAGATGGACGTAAAGTACCGTTAAAATGCAGAATCTTTCATTGTATGGTTTATTGACTGAATTTATATAGCACCTTGACCATCGTACCAGCCACTCAAAGCACTTTACACTAGAGCCACATTCACCCAGTCGCACGCATTCATACACCAATACATTTGAGGTTAAGTATTTGCCCAGGGGCACATCAACATGTGGCAGGAGGAAGCTGGAATCGAACCCACAACTTTCAGATTGCAAGATGACTACTGTTCCCTCTTAACTCAGCAAGATCTATAAAATATAATTCCTCTGAGTGAAACAGAGTCATTTTAGGCAGAAACAGCATTTCTTTGGGAAGGAAAAGAACAGATTTTTAGCAATTTCTTTCAGTGTGGGACTGACCACATTCAGTGAGATCTACAAATTATAAAGCCTTTTCAATGATATTGAGGGGGGAGGGGGTTTAAGGAAGAAATGTTAGCTTGTCAAAAAATATTTTTAAATACTTCATGCTGTGCACAGGACAACCTGTGCTACAATTTTCCAAAAGACCTGTTTTTAGTTTCACTAAATGAACTAAACCCCAAGTAAAGAAAAAAAAAAACAACAGTTAAATATGTCAAAAAACGCGCTAAACTGACAATTTGCTGTAACCTTCGGCATACAATATACGTAATTTATTGGTGTTAATATTGTTTGACCCCTAAAACAAAACCACTGGGAGAACCCTCAAAATGAGACCCTCAAGCAGGTTGAGTGTATTTCCGCGGCGCGCTCTTTCGCGGGGGCGCGCCCGACCTCCCCCTATTAGTTTTAGGCAGATCTTCACTTTTCAAGTTCGTATGATAAAGCTGTTGTTTTTTTTAGGGCTGTTTTGCGCCATCATCATAAATTAATCTATAAAAGTTTTAAACTTAATTTAAATTAAGTTCCATCCACCTACCTTTTGTTTTGCGACACAGTTGGCTGGTTTATACCGTCCTCCCTGCTGAAGCAGCGGACCAAGATGCTGCCGGACGTCCTCCAGAGTCCGGTTGGTTCTGAACTCCACATAAAGAACTCCCTGGAGGTTCGGTGGGATGTCGGGGCACGGCTCCAGAGGTCTTCCAGAAGCTGCTGGCATCGCTGTCCTGTTTTGGTGGAATTCTGGGACTGCAGTTGTCTTCTCTATGTTTAAGGAAGTTTTATTTGTTGTATTTACCAAATGATGTGGATCAGTAAAGAAAAGTAAATCATTATTTTTGCTGTAAAATAAAAACACAGCAAAGCATATCAGGCTGAAAACAGCAAAAAGCACCAAGAAGTTAAAGATAGTTTTTAGCATTTTAATTAAAGCAGATGATCAGTGTAGCTGACGCCTCTGTTTGCAGCTCTACCTGTGACCTGTTTTTAAGTCAAACCACAACCACAGGAGAGGCTTTTTGTTTGTTTTGTTGATTACCTTGGAACAGTTTCCTCATTTAGATTTCCTTATCATATACCAGATACGTCCCTTCATCTGCTTGTTTATTTTGGTTTTCTGGAAAAGAAATGAACCAGAAACATCTAATCTGGTCCAATATTTGGAATTTTCATCCACTAATTTTGCTAAAGTTATTGGACAAACTGTGATGTTTTGTTAAACAGCCTGACTGCATCCATGGCAGGTTACCGTCACCAACTCTCCACAGAACCGGTTATTGGCATCAAAGTTGAACTATCATGTTTTTCAGGAAACTAAAAATGAAAAGCAGGAACCTGGTGGCGTTGTTTTATGTTATGCTCTTGTAAAGCATGCTGAAAAAAGGTTTTGTTCACTGTAATTACATTTAGAAAGTTGTTAAACAAACCCACTATGGAATAAGCGGTAGAAAATGACTGACTGACTAAACAAAATACTTTTTAGTCTACATTACTTAAGCAGACCAAAAGGATAGAATTTGATTATATTTAAAATATATTTTCAAGTTTATTTTACTTAAATATTCTTTGTAACTCCAACTAAACTCGCATTAATTGTACAATACAGTTTATTTTCAGTTTACATTTTCCTTAAAACTACATAGAGATGTATTAAATGCCTTATTAAACTTAGCTTTACTGTAGTAATCGTTTAAGACCTTATTCTTTAAGAAAAATAAAGAAATCTGTATAATACGTTGTGAAAAATGTATTGTCAAATTTGACATCCAGTACAAGGAATCTTGAATCAAAGAGATTTCAAACTGTATCTAAATTGAAACTTTGTAACACATTTACACTTATTAAATTCTTATTCAACAGCACCAATAAAATGACAATACTCTCTTTAGGGCAGACTGAACTTAAACATCTACCAAGAAGTCTCCTCACAACAGGACAGCTGACATTTCCTGACACTTTTATGGAAGAAACTGTTTAAAATGAAATGGGCTTTAAGCATATCTAAAACCTGTAATAACCCAATTAGCTAACTTAAAATGCGAGTGACTGTATTTATGACCCAATCAACAGAACTGCTTGTTTTCACTAAGTAACAAATGCATATAGAAAAGGTGATCAGCACCATATTTTCCATACTTATAACTGTCGCAAAATGGCAAAAAGACCTAAATCAAATCATATTATACAGTGAAGACTGAAGAAAAATAAACATGTATTTAACAGTGCATAGATTTGGACTTTTTGATTGTTTTAGGTAACTAGTTATTAGGGTGACAAAGAAATGGCAAAATATTGAATAAACTTAGGTTTCTTAACATGCATTCACAAGCAGTGATCCAACTTTTAGAGCTGATTGTTGACCTCTAGATTATTTCTAATTCCTAATTTTGTGAATAACCTTTTGTCCAATGGAGTCAGGATTTAGACGGTGTTTTTAAGTGTCATCAATGCTGAGAAATAGAATAAAACTTCTAATTACCATCAAAACTAGGTATGACAAACCCTAGATTTACCCTGCAACTTGACATGAGAAACGTCCAGCCTAGAGGTCCGTTTAGGACAAAGAACAACCAGTCCTAGAAGTAATGATATGGGTCAGATCTCAACATCAGAGATGTAATTCTAAGTGAAAAATTAAACTCAAATTTATACACAAAAGTGCCTTGCACCATTACTTTAAACACAGAACTGTACAAAAGTTAATAAAAAAAGTGATAACTGTAATTAAAGTCTAATAAACTGCCATCAAGCAGCGATTTGAGTCTAGCATTGTTGGTTTTACTTCATCAGTTCTCTGGTTTCAAGTGTCAAAATGTTTTTTCCATTCAATGTTTTTTCAATGTGCTTTAATTCAGGAAGCATCTTAGTGGTTTCCAAGAATTTAGCTCCAGTGCTCCTGTTGTCCAGAGGCCATTTGTGTTGTTGATTCTTGATTTAATTTTCATTTAATCGAAAATGCTAACCAGGACTAAAATATGTCATTCCAGTTAAATTCTCCTTTTGTCAGTGAGCAAGTTGGAGTGATGTGGAGCCTGCAGTCTCCCTCATAATGCAAGAAAGAAGACAGAAAAAGGTATTCAGGTGAACAGGATTTTGTGTGCAGCTGTAAGGGCTTCTTTAATATTGGGATTTTTATTATTCATTGTGGTTTTATTTTATGTCATATTGCATGAACAAGCTGTAAGACTTTTTTGTGTGCTCATGTAATGGTGTAATGGTGACACTCTGCAAACAGTAAAGGAAAAGTTTCATATTATTTGGTTGTAATACAGTTATTATCAGTATAAGCAAATCTGCATCAATAAAGGCAATGTTATGTTTATTCAAAAGATTCAAGATGAGGTTCTCTCTGTATGCTATGAGTTTGATGGCACTACAACATGCTATAGTGAAGTTATTGACCATTTTATGCATATATCTTACTGAATATTTGGCTATTTAGGCCAAGAAATGTAGTATGAAAAACGTGAGATCACATACACATACAATGATTTAAAGACAATACACCTCTCCTTGGCGACTTTATTGAATATTTCTCCATCATATTTTTCTGGTGTTGCAA
This sequence comes from Girardinichthys multiradiatus, assembly GCF_021462225.1. Lineage (NCBI taxonomy): Eukaryota > Metazoa > Chordata > Actinopteri > Cyprinodontiformes > Goodeidae > Girardinichthys > Girardinichthys multiradiatus. The sequence continues at coordinate 39,486,304 of NC_061813.1, forward strand.
ATTGCAGACGGTCCCTGCGCATTTGAGGAGCAGTGTTCTCTGCATAGAGAGAAATTTTGGTTTTTGGAGAAGGAATGTGCCGGAAACACCAAATCTGGACCAACATTTTCAGAATCAGAATCAGAATCAGAAAAGCTTTATTGCCAAGTACGTTTTTGGACATACAAGGAATTTGTTTTAGCGTAGTTGGTGCAATACAATACAAATTAAACAGTATAAACAAATCTACAATATAATATAAATATATGTGCACAGTTTTAAGTGAGTGAGAGTAAATATAGAGCAGTATAAGATGCAAGAGCAATACAACAGTGCAGGTGATCATTGTGCAAGTATGGCAGTACAAGTTTGAAAGTACCTCTGCTATTTTCACAAGATCCGTTAAAGTGAATTGACAAACTGTGCTGCTTTAACTTTAGCATGTTGTTAAACAGCCAGTCACTGACACAGAAACAAACCTTGTAACTTTAAGGCTGAACTGTTTTTTTTTTATTAATTTGCATGATATTGTGGGAATATTTTTATTAGCATCCATGTGTTTATTGTGTTGTCAAAATAAGGTGAGATCTTGTCATCTAATCCATGCAGCATTCATTAACTGCTCACTGTTAAATCAATAAAAGGTAAAATAGGTATCCTTTTGTGTAACCTTGAAAACTGGCTCAGAGTTTATCTGTTCTTTCTTTCTAGGTGAAACGACTAAAGGAGCTACATCCACTAACATTTACTTTTCCTTCCCATAGAAAGGACTCCTGGATCAGTGCTTCTTTGTTCTTTTTGTGTCTCTGCTCTGTTCTCTCAAACATCCAGTCGGTCGTGGCAGATGGCCGCTCACACTGAGCCTGGTTCTGGTTCTGCTGGAGGTTTCTTCCTGTTAAAAGGGAGTTTTTCCTCTCCACTGTCGCTACATGCATGCTTAGTATGAGGGATTGCTGCAAAGTCAACACCAGTGACTGTCCACTGTCTCTACATGCTCATCCAGGAGGAGTGAATGCTGCAAGTCACTGACTGGATGTAATCTGCTGGGTTTCCTTAGATAGAAAAACTTTTTATCCAATTTGAATAAAAAACTAACTCTGACTGCACTGTTCAATGGTTATGATTAATTGGAATGTATGAACCTGACTGTTGTGAAGAA